>NW_008583623.1:1175-24186 GCF_000691845.1 Merops nubicus | reverse complement strand
CTAAATGGTTCTATGATTCTATGAAGTTGAATATGAGTCAATAGTCTGCTCTGGTAGCCAAAAGGGCCAACCATGTCCTGAGGTGAATCAAGGATAGTATAGCTGGCTGGTTGAGGGAGCTGATTGTCCCACACTGCACTGGTGTGGCCCCTTCTCAAGTACTGTGTGCAGTTTGGCTGCCTCAGTATAAGAAAGACATCAAGCTATTAGAGTGTGTACAGAGGAGGGACAATAAGGTGGTGAAACATCTTGAGGAGCAGCTGAGGACACTTGATGCATTTATCTTGGAAAAGAGAAGGTTGAGGGGTGATCACATCACCATCTACAACTTCCTCAAGGAGGGCAGTGGAGGGGGAGGTGCTTATCTCCTTTCTGGTGACCAGTGATAGGACACAAGGAAACAGAATGAAGCTGTCTACATTAGGAAAAGGTTCTTCACTGAGAGGGTGGTCAGTAACTGGAACAGGCTCCCCATAGAACTGGTCATGCCATCAAAACTGCCAGAGTTCAAGGAGTGTCTGAACATTCTGAGTCATGTCATTTAGTTTTAGGAAGTTAGGCAAGATGCAGAGGGTTGGACCTGATGATCTTTATAGGTTGCTTCCAACTTGAAATATTCTTTGATTCTATCATTTTCTTTCTTCATGTTTTGATTAAGATGAAATTTTCCTTCAGGTCTTCTAAAGAAGTTGTACTGGCATTGTCTTTATACCAAGTTTCAGAGATAAGCTAACTTTATGTGTAATTGTGGGCAACTATATGGTTTCCACTTGGCATCATATCTTTTCTCTTTTCTTCAACCACCTTCCAGTGCACAGAAAAGATTTTGCTCAAAGTTGTGAAACTGTTAATAAATTACTGGCCAAAAATGAAAAGAATATCCAAGAGAAAATCTTCAGAGAACAGTGGTTGTATAGCAGAAATTAAGGTGCTAGAAATGATAAGAAGTGTATCAGATATGATGACAAGTTTGACAAAATACTTTATTTTACATCTAAATTACACCACTCATGAAAAAATTGCATGGAACGAAAAAGTTGTCAATTAACTCTCCTAGCATCTCTTCACATATTTTCAAATTATTTCAGAAAATAATTGTTTTTCTGATCCTGATTTGCAGAATAATCAGAATTTGCTTAAAGATGCAGAGAAAAATAGAAAAGTCCACCATGCAACTGGAAGCTTCCTGATGAACAATCATATGCAGGTGCAATGTGAGTTGTACAAGACAGAAAAAGGAGGCAAATCTTAAATTTAATTAGCTTTTGCCTTGCTGTAAATACCTTATTCTACCTATTTTGAAAGTAAAAAATATTTAAGCACATTTTCAGTAAACTTTAGGCCAGAGGTAACACCATCATGCTAACCTCAAATTAACTGTCCATTTATACTATTCTTATTTTAATATAAATGGATTCCTCTGCAGTTTTCCTGTGTGCAGGTAATCACACATGGCTCAAATCTATGTCATGGAATCATAAAATCATAGAATTGTTTCAGTTGGAAAAGATCTTTAATGCCATAAAGTCCTCTCATTAACCTAATACTACCAAGTCCACCTATAAACCATGTGCCTAAGCTCCTCATCTACACATCTTTTAAACAGCCCCAGGGATGGTGTTGCCACCATTTTTATGGACAATGCTTGATAACCCCTTCAGTGAAGAAAATTTTCCTAATATCCAGCCTAAACACCCCCTGGGGCAACTTGAAGCCTTTTCCTCCTATTCCAACATGTCACTTGTTACCAGGCAGAAGAGAGCCACCCCACCTCACTAAAACCTCCTTTCAGGTAGTTGTAGACCGTGTAAGGTCTCCCCTCAGCCTCTTTTTCTCCAAACCAAACAACACCAGTTCCTTCAGCCACTCCTCATAAGACTTGTGCTCTAGACCCTTCACCAGGTTTGTTGCCCTTCCTTGGACATGCCACAGCTCTTCAATGTCTTTGTTGTAGTGAGGGGCTGCAAACTGAACACAGTATTTGAGGTGTGGCCTCACCAGTGCCACATACAGGGGCACCATCACTTCCTTAGTCCTGCTGGCCACACTGTTTCTGATATAAGCCACAATGCTGTTGGCCTTCTCGGCCAGCTGGGCACACTGCTGCTTCATCTTCAGATGGCTGTTATCAACACCCCTAGTTCTATTTCCACTGGCCAGCTTTACAGTCGTTTTCCCTCTAGCCTGTAATGTTGCACAGGGTTGTTGTGGCCCAAGTGCAGGATCTGTCACTTAGCCTTGTAGAATGTCATACCACTGGCCTAAGGCGATCAATCTAGTCTGTCTAGATTCCTCTGAAAAGCCTTCCTGCGCTCAAGCTTATCAGCTTCCTATCACCTGCAAACTTACTGAGGGTGCCCTCCATCCCCTCATCCAGATCACTGATAAAGTTAAGAAGAACAGGCCCCAGTATTGAACCCTGGGGAACACCACTTGTGCCTTTCTGCCAGCTGGATTTAGCTTCATTCACCACCACTTTTTAGGCACAGCCATCCAGCCAAGTTTATATTCAGCAAGAAGTACACTCATCTAAACCATGAGCAGCCAGTTTCTCCAGGAGAATGCTGTGGGAAATGGTGTCAAGGGCTTTAGTAAAGTCCAGGCAAAAAATATCCACAGACTTTCTCTCATCCACTAAGTGGGTCAGCTTGTCATAGAAGGAGATCAGGTTAGTCAAGCAGAACCTGACTTTCATGAACCTGTGTTGACTGGGCCTGATCACCTGGTTGTCCTGTATGTGCCACATGATGGCACTCAAGGTGTTCTGTTCCATAACCTTCCCTGGCACTGAAGTCACACTGACAGTCCTGTAGTTCCCTGAATCCTCCTTCTAACCCATCTTGTAGATCAGTGTCACATTTGCTAACCTCCAGTCATCTGGGACCTCCCCAGTTAGCCAGGACTGCTGATAAATGATGGAAAGTGTCTAGGTGAATATTTCTACCAGTCCTCTCACTACCCTTGGGTGGATCCTGTCTGGCCTCATTGGTCTACCTGTGTGCATCTAAGTGGAAGAGCAGGTCACACACTGCTTCCCCTTGGATTACGGGGGTGTCATTCCTCCCCTGTGCCTGCCTTCCAGCTCAGGGCCCTGGGTACAACGAGAACAACTGGTCTTGCCATTGAAGACTGAGGCAAAGAAGGTATTCTTCAGCCTTTTCCTCATCCTTAGTTACTGTTTCCCCCTGCATCCAATAAAGGATGGAGATTTTCTTCAGCCCTTCTCTTGTTGCTGATGTATTTATAGAAACATTTTCTATTGTCTTTTTCTAGCAATGGCCAATTTAAGATCTAGGTGGGCTTTGGCCCTTGTAATTTTCTCCCTGCATAATCTCACAGCATCCTTATAGTCTTTGAGAGTTGCCTGCCCCTTCTTCCAAAGGCTGTAAATTCTTTTCTTTCCTGAGCTCCAGCATAAGCTCAACCAGGCTGGTCTTCTCCCATGCTATCTCATCTTTTTACACATTGGGATAGCTTGATCCTGTGCCTTAAAGATTTCTCTGTTGAAGAACGTCCAGCCTTCCTGGACTTCTTTGCCCTTCAGGACTGTTTCCCAAGGGACTTTGTCAGCCAGGTTCCTAAATAGTTCACTCAAATCAATTCATATCAATTTGAGGAAGAGTTGTGCAATTAAATGCAAATGAAGGTGCTCTTCTTAATGGTAATGGAAACCAAGCTATGGCTCTGTACCTCATTTTCTTTGTTTTCTGTTTTTCTGACTGGCGGATACTCAGTTCTGTGTTGAGAGCTAACACATAGGAAATCTTCTAAAACATGAAGAATTGCATTACAAGAAACTACAAGGACAGATGCATGGACTTTTAGTATTCCTTTTACGAAAATCATACTGGTGATTTTCATAAGATTTCAGAAGAGCAGTATTTTAATTTAGAACAAACACTTTTGTCTAAAAAAATATATACATGCATTTATATATGCATGCAATCCATCAAAATCGTAATATTGAAATGTATGATCTGGCCTTTACTTTTGGACAAAATTTATCAGGCTGCAAATCATATCAATAAAAAAATAATTAAAAAAAAAAAAAACCACAAAACCAAACCAAACAAAACAAAAAAAAACAAAAACAAACAAACAAAAAAAAACAAAAAAAAAAAAAAAAAAAAAAAAAACAAACAAACCAAAGGACAGGGCAAATATAGCCTGCTTGTGCTATCAACCAGTTAGGGTTTTTTTTCACATTTCTGCTTCTCAGTAGGTTTTAGTGAATGCATCATAATGCTTGGAGAAAACAGGCCCAGTTCCACATAGGGACAAAACTCAGCATTTTCATTACTTTTCCCTCAATAAAATAGCTAGAATAATATTGCAAATTATTCTGTATTTATTTATTTTTAACCTTGGCTTTAACAATCTTTCTTTAGCAGAAGAGGAGTTTTAAAAAACATAACAAAAGATGCAAAGTAGATGCTCTTTCAATGATCCTTCTGTCCACTGAAAAGCTAATCACTTTTCTGTGTAAGGGCAATAAGGATGGCTCTTCAGACTGTTTGCATTGATGTTATGTGCCTATATGCACTTTTTTCTTCTCAGCCAACCTCATTCTGTTTTTTAAATAATCAAACTTCTGCCACGTGAGTGTCATTAGCTGCCCATTTTTTTGTGATAATGCCATTTGTCAGGGGCTGGGCTTCCTAACAACTTATCCCCTTCTTTCAGAATGGAAGAGCATGGTTGTCAACAAATATAACATTCTGTGACTTTGGAGCATTAAACTCCAAGGTAGATGTTTACATGCTGTATTCAGAAACAATGTGTCAACACTATCGTATGATTAACCTATCTGGACAAACCAAGCATTGGAATTTATACAGTGTCAATACATGGTTTGCTGCTGGATTGATAGCACTGCCCAGAGATGCCATCTGTACTGTTCGCTGAGCACTGTTATAAACAAAATCTCAATCCCAAAGAACATGCAATCTGATGTGAAACAAAGAGACCATAAGTGATTATTGCAAACAGCAGGCATGAAGGAGGAAGTGTAGTAAGAGCAAATCTGGATAGTTTTGTGTACTACCAACACAGTCTGATTCATTTTATTTTCCTTAAATAAATAAATATAATCTCTGTCAGACTGCAGCTCGCCTAGTAAGATTGGTGGCTGATTCTTTGCAGACCATGCAACTGTGATGCATAGTAGTGCAGGGATTGACAGCAAGATACTATATGCTATGGTTTGGCACAGGAACTAAAACCCAGGAAGAGAACCACAGACCATTATGCACAGCAGTATAGAGCTGTGATACCACTCTACACTCAGTTACTCAGGGGTTTACCCTATAGAGCTCAAAGGAGAAGCAAAAAAAAATTGATTGAACAGAAAGGTTATAGTTCTGAAGGACGTTGAAGGTTGGCATGAGATATTTGCATATGATGTTATTGAAAATGAAGAGATAATAAAGACATTCAGATAGGAATAATATAGAGTGACAAGCAAAGAGGTTGCTCTTAGAGGATGCATTTTGAAGGGATTGAAAAGTTCCCAACTTGCATAATGACACATTAGTCATAAGCACTTTGAAGGTCAAAGTAGTGTTTTTATTCGTGAACCTTCTGATGCCCACGAATTATCCCCAAACCAACAAATTCACCAAGGTTAAAATAAATTTCCTCAAGGTCAGCACATTCTGCAAATAGAACAACATACAGACTTCTTTGGTTAATATGATCCCAAATTAGCACAATATGCAATCTATAAGAGACTGCATATCTAATGAACTGGAGGGAAAAAGAGACTTAATTTTTACAAGACTAAACAAATTCAAAATAAAACTCCTTTAAAGGAGTAAATAAATTACTCATTTCTTTGTATCTGCTATTTGTCAAAAGGCCAGGAAGATAATGACTTTGGATTTTCCTGCAAGGACTATCAAGGCTTTTGGCAACTAATATGTTCAGAGCTCAGCTTGTTTCAATGGAAACATATGATGTCTGCATTTGTGCACAGCACAGCCCTGCACAAGTGGGTCCAACGCACAGAACAGCAGCTGCAGAGGGTTCAATACCCATGCAGTAAGTATATCAGAAGAGCTTATTTCAGGCTCCCTGTTGCCTGGTCCCATAGATCCAAAGTCCACCAGCAGCTAAAACACACTGCATGTATTCCCGGACTCTGCCTGAAAGAAAACCAGTTCATGCACTTCATAACTGCTTGGTGATGTGAACCAGAACACAGTGAGTGATCCAGAGATCTGAGTCAAAAATTCACCCGTGATCTGAACCAAAGTAATTCATACACATGTTAAACAGATTCATGGAGGTGTATCTGGCTCTCACTAACTGTTGGAAGCTTTATTTTCTCCGCTACAGCTCCTACAGCTTGCAAAATCTGCAGAGCACCCCAGCCTCACTATCAAACAGCCTCTAGGCATAAGCTGTAAGCAGATCTCCTTGTTCCTTTAGAATATGTTTTTATAAATGCTAATTTCACCACTCCTGAACATGCCTGACAAAATGATTAAGTGAACTTTCTAGACACTAGCCAGGAAACAGTAATTTTGGAAATTTTTCAGACTCTCTGGAGATAAGCAGAAGCATGAAAGACAGCATTATGTTACCCAAGATGGAAACATGAGTGAAAGAGTAAGGGGCAAACACTTCTTGTCAAACATAGAGGTGGTTAAGTGAAAGGAATCATGAGAAGATAATTTCAGATTTAGATAGTTATATAAATGAAATTCTTATCACAGCACTTGTATGAATAAAAATTAAATCAAGTGATAAGTGATAAACATTAGTTTCCTTCCTTCCAGATGGTCCCTATCACTGGGTAATAGGGAGGAGGCACAGTGTAAAACACAAGACTAGAGGAAGAATACACTCTAAAAAGCAATGACAGGAAGAGAAGTCATGCTTCTCTTAACTGTACTGCTAATTCATGAGGTAAAGGAGAATCACAAATTTAAAAGGCTTCCGTTCTTCATTCCCTAGTAGAAGAAAGCTGCAGAAGTGATCCTCAGTGATCTTCTTTACCTTCCTGTGCTTGAGACTCTAGATCACTTCCCTTCATGTTCATAGTCCTACTAAAGGCTCTAGTGCTGTTCAAGGAGGAGTCCAGAGTACAACGTTGATTTGAACAGACACTGGGAGCACTGAATTAAAATTCAGTGTGTAAGAATTCATGGGATAGTGTGTAATTTCCTGCAGTATGTGTCAGTGAGATCCATATGTATCCTGCTGGAAAAATCTGGCTCTAGAGCCATCAGTCAGTGTGGCTAGTTTTGTGCTTTTTTATGTTCTGCTTCTGCTTCTCCTAAAATTCAAAATCTTCTCATCTCAATCATGGATTTTCTTTTGCCTAACCTAAAATGTGTTCAGATTCTAGTTCAGAGATTCTGTTACTTGTTCTTTATATTTATCCCATACACTTTCATTTTAAATGTTATTTTAATTAAATGAAATTATGAAAAAAACATGGGTAGATTTTTCCCCTGATGGCCTTTACTTTTCCCTTGTTGTTGTACCTTCTGATTGCTTCACTGCATAGTTTGTGATCAACACTGAAAATTAAGATAGCAAGATTTTCAGAGAGAAAAGAAGTAGATTGTACTTCGGTCTTCCATTAGTGCTCCTCTTCTGCTCTTTCCACCTTCCGTTTCATCTTCTTCTCACTAGTCAGTCATTCTGGCTGTTTTTCTTTCAGCCCTGTTAATAATCTTCAGTTATTCTGTCTCTCCTTTACACAGTGCTGCGTTTTATCTCCTCTGTATTGCTTGATCCCAACATTGTAATAAAGCTCATCTAGGCTGATGAATTAAAGCATTAGTACATCTGACTGATGTTTACTTTCAAAGTTATTTCTCCCTCCTGCCCTTGCCGCATACCCTCTGCTTTTCCTCTTAAATGAGGCTTAGGCTGTTATGGTTCTGCCCTTTCTTTGCAAATGCAAATTGATAGTTTAAGGATATTCACAGCCTCAGAGTTTTAAAAAAGTTTTAATTTAGCTTTTATTAGGTGCTGGGCAGCATATTGCCAGACGGTGTACACAGTTAAACAACAACAGCTCTCTCAGGGGAATATATTGTTGCAAGCTTCGACATCTATATGCAAATTAGACTTTCCGTATTTGCTATCAGTTACAACACAAATTTTCCACCCAGGCAAGACATTTTTTTTTTTCTCTAGCTATCTAAAATAGTGACAAGCCCTGAAGAAAATAGTCTGTTCTTACTGGCTGCAAAAGTTAGAGAAACTATATTTGGTTTAGGGATATTTTTTTTTAATTATTTTTTTGGAGAGACAGGCTACCCTAAAGCAGGGTTGTTCTATAGTTCCATAATATCCTGGTGAAATAAGAAGGAGCGGTGAAGTCCCTGCATCAGCCTTGAAAGGAAATTATATGAGAAGGTTTTTCTAATTTGACATAGAGAGAAGGAATCCTGAGAACAAAGAATGTCCTCATAAAATGTTTTAGCTGTGGGACACCAAAAGCAACAGGTACCCACTATTCTAAAGGCTGTTCTAAATGGTCTTTCTGTTCATGTTGTGGATTGTTGGGGCTGAATCCCATGGAAGGACACCCAAGCAAAGCAACACTTTCTTGACTGGTGGCCCTTGGAGGCTGAGCAGGTAAGCTGTATTGTAGGGCTTTGAGGGAAAAGCACAGCTCTTTGAAAGATGTGCACTCCTCACCTGCCTCAGAAAAGGTAAATGTAGTTTATAGGAGGATACACATGCTTTGATTTCTGTGTTACAACTGAACTGTCAAAACTGACATCTGAGACCCCTCTGAAAGCTATCTGCATTACTCACACTGTACCTGGGCCCTGCAATATGTAATAAGCATTGATTTGACATACAGTGAGTCTAGAACTAGCTGTCAGTAGAACTTCTTTTGTATCTTTCTTTGCTCTTCCATGCTTTGACAATGTTTCTCATTTGTTTTGTTTTGTTTTGTTTTTTCACCTCTATCCAATTTATGCAATGGAATAGTCACATCTGGCTGTAAAACGCAATCACCTTTTTCACATAGGGAAGTGATGCACAAAAATAATTTTAATGATAAATAGATACCAATTATGAACAATGAGTCACCAACAGTTTTAGAAGAAAGTGGTTCCAGTAGTTGAATTCATAAAGGAACAGTGCCTTTAAATACTTGATGCCTGATGTCTGCATCAACATATATTTTTCATCTTGTGCACCATCTTACCACTTTCCCTTGAAGTTAAAAGGGGCCAATTTCTATTTTACCCATCTGCTGCATTCCTTCATGTCCCTGCAGCTATTGCATTCCCAGTGGTGTGTTTTATAGCTTGTTGTGAGCAGAGCACTGCTACTGGCTCTGAGAAGAAGGGAGATAGGAAGAGCAGACAAACCTGAAGTGCCAGTCTTTGAAGGGTTTGAGAGGTAAGGGGGTTTTCTGCAGGCTGGGCCAAGAAGCAGACTAAATGTTCACCTCACTGGCTAGGAACTGTGCACAGATTCTTAGATGTGGGAATCTGGTGACTTATTAATCATAACCATATTGGTCTAACCACTGAGCTGGCTGCCTATGGCGACAGATTATTTGTAGGACATCTAACTTATCTTTGGCTGTGTAATGAACCTGCAGGATGCATGGCAGATACATGGCAGGAAGGTATGCTCCTGAGCTCGTGCTGCAGAATGAAACCAGTCAGTGCACATATAAAATGTATTTGGAATAGAGTGTGTGCTCAGACATACATTCAAAATGAAATACAGACTTGCTGTGCATTGTATTTAGCTCCTAAAATGTAACACCCTACTTTGACTGAGAAATGTTTTGCTTGAAATGTGTTTATGACCTTTTTCAAGTAAGAGGTAATCCTGAACTTCCCTGGGTCTGTATCCAAAGTTTTTCAGTGTTTGAGGGAGATAGAATTCATGAACTTAGGTTCATCCATCCTAGTGAAAAAAAAGTCTAGTCATAATGCATATCTCTGGATAAAAAGTCTGAAGCTGTGTATTATGGCTATTTGCCTAGGAAGCTTTTGTTTGTTCTTGTATGATGAGCTGCCATTGAGCCACATTTCTAACCAGATCTTTCCTTTCAAGAAAAGCTGTGCATTCTTGAGTGCTAGTTATCTCTTAACACCATCAGAATGTAGCTAATTAGGTGAAATGTTATATTTCAAGACAATTTTTGGTATCTTCCTCAATCCCCAGCCTGCCTGCTGAGAGTTTCATGCTGTTCCACTCTGTACTGTGACATCCACTCCGAAACTTCCATGCTCACTGAACTGTTTGTCCTTAAGAAAAGGCTATTGAGGAATCCATTTCCCCAATCATTTGTGGTCACACTATTGAGCACAAGACTTAAAACAGCTCCTGTGAACATCAGCTGAAATGCTTTAGTTAAGATCCACTGCTACTGAATTGTGTGCAAATCATGTCACTTCCCTATGCAAGTGTCCATTCTAATTCTGCAGTTGCTTTTTTAGTGGTTAAGTGACAAGTCCACTTGAAGTTGCCATGGTGTGATGTTTTAGTAGATGTATGTGCACTTTATACATTACAGTATGTTTTTATGAACTACACATACCACTGTGTCATATATAGCCTTCACGCTGTATTGAATCTTGGGAGGTGAAGGTGAAGTAGCATTCACAGTTATGACTGTGAACAGATTGTTGGCTGAGAAGCTTTAAAGCTTGGAATATTTTCATCTACATGAGGAGGAAAAGAAACAACTGTGTTTTAGATGCAAAGGAAGGAACTGGTCTGAAGATGCAGCCTTCTCACAAACAACAGGACAAAGTAAATGGTCCAGGGAGTTCATAAAGAAAAAGGCAGCTGGTGAACAAGGAACAAGATGGCCTTCTTTTCTGACAGACATCCTTTTCAATGGACCAAACAATACATGAAGAACAGAATTCCCATATCACAAGTTTCTGTACAATTCTTTGTACCTGACAGACACAAAGTATAACAGGGTATAGTGAATTTGAGGCAGAGGATTATATGAAGACCTACCAGCTTTTTTTAGATCTGTGTGTTTTGTGTAAAAGTCTGTGTACTGCATGTTTCAGCTGGCAGGGATCTAAGAGAGGGTGTACAGAGAGGAAGGTCTATAGAAGTGTCTAAGCACTCATGCAGTGTCACCAGGACTCCTAACTGTTCTGAAATTAGGTCAAAATTGTGTTATGGAGCACCCAAGCCTAGAAGCCTAGGAAGTCTACTCAAGAAGTCAAAGAAAGAGAATGTCCTTGTAGGAAAAAAAAAAAAAAAAAAAAAAAGTCTTTTGCTCGAAAGTACAGAAGAGTGAAATCTAAGCATGGCAGCAACAAAAGTCCACCTCAGAGATCTTAAGTGGAGCTGCAAAGGGCTCTGTCATGTTGTGTTTGAATAAGGTTGAACAATGTGGTGCTCTAATTCAGCTAGATGTGTGTGAAATCCAAATGACATATAGTGTGAGAGTCTTCTGGAGCAGCAGGAGTCTGTCAGAAGGCCATGGATTATGCAAGTTCTACTATATTTGTTCCCAGAGTAGCATCTGGAAAATGGGTGCCCAAACAATAGGGTAGGTGGAACAAGTGAATGTAATGCCTCATTTGTAGAATGCATTTACTACTATGCAGTTTAAATTTAAATGAAGACTCTAAACTTAAATCCTAATGGTAGAAACAAAAAGAAGAACCCTTTCAGCAGAGCTGAGAGATACTTTTTTGCTTGTCTGCAGAAAAAGCACTATGGCCCTTGTTTTCACTGGTCTTCCCACTACCATTTTTCATTTGGTCTTCATGAGATTATTTTGATTTTGTGTCCTTGCAATACTTGCACAGCTGGACAACCTTTCCCCTCTGTCACCTTTGGCCTGATTCTAGCTGGCAAGAATAAACAAGAGAAACATTCTGTGCATATGTTCAAGGCAGAATTGTCTTCTTTTCCTTGAGCCCCACAGGTAGGTGACTATCATGGGGAGAGTAATCTGGCAGAAAAGCAAATGCGTGCTGTCTTCTACCAAGGTAGATTGCTGGCTCAGTGCACACAAGTGAGCACTGAGAGGGAGACAGGAGTCTTTCCATGGTGTTTTTCTCCTTTAAGACAGTTGGGTCTTATTCAAATGTTCCTCTATGCTTCTGGAAATGTCAATCCAATAGCATGGGGGTGGGGAAGGGGCACCCCAGGAAATCAAAGCAAACTCAATTATCTATCTGCTGACAATGACAAAACCATTTCATTCCTCAGCTCTTCACAGAATGTGAGGAGGGAAAAATTAAAAGCGTGAACATTTTTAATGAGTGCAATTATTGAATCATCAGTCACACAGTCCATCTGCTTCAGAGTGTTCCAGTGACTAGAGAAAGACTAAAATACTGCATCGCCTTTTTGCATTCATACAATCACATAAATTTTCTTTAAGAAAAACTAATGATGTTCGTATATCTTACCCATCACTCTCAGTAACTTGCAGGTCCCCTTTCACTTACTTTATTATTAATCATTAATTTTGAATTTTGGCACCAAGGTGGTGGAAATATCTTGTCAGATGCATGGGTAACAGCTAAGCCCATGACATTAAATACAGAATCATGTAACACTCAGTTGAAGAGATAAACTAATGCAAAATTTATCTCAAAGGTCTCATTTAGTCTACAGTTTAGTGAGCAAAATAAACTTTGCACAGCATTACAACCATGTTGGTAATAATTAAGGCATGATGACAAAAAAAAAAAAAAAAAAAAAAGAAAAGGACAGGTGAGTTGGATTTAAAATTAATTTCCCTCAGTGCTATCAATCGACTTGGTACAGAGATCTGAGTGTGAAAGAATGTCAGGAAAGACCCAAAACTTATTCAAAAGAGTTTGAAAACCTGGGCAAATACTCAGGAGGGAGAGAGGGAGAACAGGGTCAGATAAATGCCTGAATCTGAGGAATTGCAGCAGAACTATAAATCGGTTTTGGCTGTGGTATACTAAAATCTATCCCAGAATGGCAGAGAAGTTAGAGATTTGGATCTGAAACTACTAACAGCTTTGCTCTGTGCTAGCTTATTATTATGTTGGGATTAGTGCTATAAGCATGTGGCAGAGTAGAAAGGATGATTTTGTGCAAGGAATGTTTTCAGAAATTGCAAATAAATGCCACATTCTGTAGAGATGTCCTTTGTCTAGCCCTTTTCAGCCTTCCTCTGCAACACCCAGCTGAGAATTGCCCAGATACAGTAATGTGCACAGATATAAGACATATTATTTGAGAAATCTCTGACTTTGCTACAGGCACCAGCATCAGAAAATTCCGAAGTCTAAACTCTAAAAAGAGCTGACTTCATTGTTGGGGGTTGCAAAAAATATACAGTAGTGTTTCTGTTGATAGCACAACAAGATAAAACACTGTTTCTTTTCTCTTGAATCTGGAAATTCTATGGGTTTTTTGCTACTCAGAATAGTCTGAAAACGAAATGTAGTTTCAGGATATGACGTTCACAGTAACTGATGCCAACTAATGGCCCAAATAAATTAGACATTTCAAGTTATACATTGAGACTCCAGGTATGTGAGCTAAATCCATAGGGATTGTGTGAGTGGTGATGAAATCTCATTATATACTGCCTAGGATAATAGGGTGATCTATTGTTTTTTATTGTTACATTATCCTACTCACTTTATGAAAAAATTATTTATTACATTTTCAGATTAAAAATTTTATCTAAGCAACCAAGAGCAAAGAAACAAACAATTGACTATAATGTTATTGTGACATCCAGGCTGTGGCTAATCAATATACTACTAACTTATTCTTCCTCTTACTTAATGTCTAGCAAGAGCTACAGCAACAATTTTTGCTATCAGGTAAAGTAGCATTAAATAAATAAATAATTAAGGTCTGAGTTGCCAATTTGTTCTCTGTAGGAATGAACTAGATATTGAATTAGTTTTCTTTTCAGTTTTAAATGTGGGGACTCACTGAATCACGTCTCTGTGAAGAAATATGGCTCCATGTTCACAGATCCATGCTTCAGTAATTTAAAAGTAATCAGTAATCTCTTGCATTTCTGAGAAAGTAATCGGTGGCATGTAGGAGATTATTGTTAAAATCCGGTGGCTGGTGCTAGATTGACTTTTTTTTTTTTTAATCCCTCCCACCATTTTTGACAGCTCTGCTTAATGACTGACAATAAATGGGATTTGTGCTGTGTCAGGTGTTCTGGAAAGGGCTCTGGCAAGTAAGATTTGGTTTATCACATTACAACCTAAGGTCCTGATACAGCAGACATTCAGAATAGTAAATAACGTTTCATCAGGGACTTATCCCTTTCGTTTCAATGAGAACTTTTACTTGGAAGTATGTTGAATTTTTCCTGTGCAGACCTTGCTCCTGTAGTTTCCTGGGAACCAACTAAGTAGCCATCACGTCAGTAAACGAGGGGAGACATCATTTAATGCCTCTTTGCTTCGTCACTAAACTAATCCTTGGAACAGTAATTAATACTCAATATTTGCATCTTGCCCACAGTACAGTTAAATACCTCACAAAATAAAAATATGGATTTTACCTTCAGTAAGTTTGAAATCTAGAACCTAGACACAGTAAAAGAAATAAAGGAAAGAATAGACGAGATGGGACACAGTGATACATAATATTCTGTGACAAGGCAAAACAAAATGGCAAAGCTTGACTTAACTGCTATGTTTTTTGTAGTCTTCAGGGCAGACTACAGAATGAGACTTTTCAGGATGAATTTGACTGAAATGAATGTGGGGCCTTGGCAAATTGGTTTGGGGACACAGTTCAAGGAATTAAAACAGAGGAAAAAGACAGCGGGAGAACTGTATGAGGGTACGACTGGGATGTCTGCATGGTCAAAAGGGAAACAGGAAAAAATGGCAAAAGTATTAAGCAATGAAGTGCCCAGAAGCATGACCGACATTTTATTTTAATGTAAATTCTGCAGACATTTTCTCTAAATGAGAATAAAGAAGAACTTCTCATTCTGATAAACAAAATGGGCTGGTTTTAACTGAGGGGCTGGAATCTGTTGGATGGAGCAAGAAGAATACAGTGAAAGGGAGCTCTCAGTTGTCAGGGCAAACCTGGCAAACACCTCCTAGAGAGAGACAGGGAGCCTCCCACCCAGCATAGGGGAGAACTGCAGCAGGTGACAGGTGACTCAGGATGAGGAGAGAGGACAGGATCAGGAATGTTTCCCAGGCTGCATAGCAGGTAGTCAAGCTATCTGCACCAAACTAAACAAAGGAGTGTTCAGAAGGAAACAAGAGAAGCTGGGTTTCAAGCAGTCTGATTTCGAGATGTCAGTGTGCCATTTAAAGTCACATATTCATTGAGACAGGAAGAACTGGAAGGGCTGCACCATGTTCAGGGAAGGAAAGTGAAAGTTGAGAGTTACCAGATTAAAAACCAAGAACACTGCCAAGCAGCTAGAGTGAGAACTAGTTTTGATATAATAAGGAGGTACTCATTCCTAGTCCAATGTTATGAGTTGAGATAGCATAACAAAATGCATTTAGAGACAGTGGTTGAATTTTGCACTGGGATTTTAACACACTTCGCTAAAAGTTGTGAAAGTACACTGAGCAGCAACATCAAAGAAGCACAAATCAAAAGCAAAATGAAACCAATGTTTTTCAAACCAGTTGTGGGAATTCTCTGAAGCAGCAGTAACTGCTACCTGGTGTGTTTATAAGTGGCAACTGTTGCTGCATTGGGCCAAGTACAGTTCAATGCTTTACAAAAATATGCATACTGTAAAACTGTTCCCAAAGACCTTGAAGACTGAAATAACAGACAAATTGTGTATGTGAGGCAAGCAATCTACCTTCAAGTTGTAAGGAAGGCTAACAAAATTACAAGGATGAGATCCTGGCCGTATTGGATGGAGCAGCAGACTTCCTATTGATGAACACAGTGTGCAAGAGCCATTAGCAATCACAGGAATCACAGCTAATCTCCTGCCTCACCATGATCACAAGCATATTTTTGTAGGGTGTCTGGCTAATGCAGGCAGCAATAAACTGATGTTAGCTCAGTCTCTTTAATACGACTTCCAGAATTTCTGTTTAACATACCGCATTTGGTCCTGACAGCAGTGCAGCTCTCACTGATTGCTGAATGTAGTGTAGCCAACTATTTTTTTGTTGAAATTAATTTTAATTAAGAAACCAAACACCTTAACAAAAATCTCTTGTTGCGCAAAGTTAGCTGCTAGGAGTGACCTATGGTAAAAAAAAAACCAAAATCAAACAAACAAACCAAACCAAACCAAACAAAAAAAAAATAAATCGCCATTTAGAAAGTACAGTGGCAATCCACTCAGAGTGGCTTAATGCCATGGTAGACTTTTATGCCAGCAGTATTTCCTACAGATGTTAGGCTCAGAACCACATTCAGGATAGCCAACACTAAAAAAACTGTCAAAAGAACAGTTTGAAGTAATCCTGAGATCAGACATGTTTTTACATGTTTTTAATTTCTGGCCTTATCTGACCAATGACCTTGTTATTTTTAAGAGGAAAGCAGTAACATATAATCCAGAGGTAGCCTCTGCCAGAGCAGTGAATCTGGGAGTAGAGTAATATTATTAGAGACAGAGGGGAGGGAAGGGAGAAAAACAGAGGGGAAAAAAAAGTAATGGGCTTTTTGTACTGTAAGAAAAGGAACAGAGAACGTTAACAAAGAATGTAATTTAATACCTAATCAATTTACTGATTGGATTTTCCATGAGATTAACTTTGAGTCCAGAATGAATTGCACTGATCTTGGAAGCTGCTATAATGACCAGCAAGTAGTAGTATGAGGTTGTAGAGGCATAAAAATAATAATGTCAGAGACTTCAAACAGCTACACTAGTTAATTAAATGTTTTCAAATAACTTTATGGTTGGACATAAACCCACAAAAGCAGGGAAATTTTTAGGTAAACCTGCCACAGTGCTGTCCTATGGTCTTCATGTGCAAAGGACTCTGCTCCCAGGGCCCAAATACACCACAATGGGGGGCAAATTCTACCCTTCAGTGAGTATGTATGAATCCTTTTAATTTCTGCAGCTTTTTCATACGTGTTTCTAAGACAATCAATATATGTGTCTGAGCATCTCAGGCTATTTAAAAAAACATACTGTAGCTGTAGGCCATGAGTGAACCATGTTTGGCTAAGGAAAGGCAGCAGGAAACACTGGCTCTTGGTATGTGTCTCTACTTTGATCTGGGGCAATGCAACACAGCACAAAAAAAGAGCCAAGCACATGCAGCTGTACTCAGGCCATTCCTCCTTTGTCCAAAGACTTTCCCATTGCCAGGATTAAGGAAACCTGTTGGCTGCTTTCAGCAACGTTTGACATCACTGATGCAGGGAGCACAGGACCCGGCTGTAAGTCCAGAGCCATCATGATAGATTTGTTGTGGCTCTGTATCTGCATATGACATTTTGACTGATGTAGGATCTGTTCTTTCATGTCACCTACCTTATTTAGTCCTTTGCTTGTTGCACTTCCATGGAAAAAAAGTGCAGCGTGTTACATTTTGGGGAACGTTATTTGCCCCAGTGAGAAATCAGAAGATTCTACTTTTATGAAGCAGAGGGAGAAAAGTTTCTGTGAGACACCTTTATATTGCTGCTTTTGGACAAAGAGAGGCTGCTGTAGCACATGCTGTAGGCTGTGTGTGCTTTAAGGTATCACTGTCAGACCAATGGGATGTTGTTCTTTGTGCGACCTACTAAAGTCACAGAGAGAGAAAGCTCCCCCTGTCCCTTCTCTGAACTTATGAACCTCCAGCCACTTTGGTAATTATACAGCCTGCCAAGTACAAGTCGCTAAAATAGCTGGATAAGTGTTATAAACTGTACACCTGTTTGTCTGTCTTTTACTGCGAATTCCAAAAACAATAGTCCTCAACATAGTTATTTCCTCTTAAAAACTGAGAGGATAAGCTTTACATCTATTTACAGCCTAATGAATCAGTCTCTAAAAATACAGGGAGGCGAGGGCAAATTAACCCCAAGACTGCTATCCCTGCTAGGCTGAAGTCAGCAAATGTGGGTATGAGGTTTAGTCACCGCACTAAGCAGTAAGAGAACACTTCTTATACCTGAAGCTGCCCTGAGGGGAAACGTCCCTGGAGGTATCTGCTGGCCAATAGGAACAAGCTAAAATAGTTTCCATAAGAAAACACTAGAGGAGACCTAAAAATAATGGAGCAAAGAGTGAGGAGAAAAGTTTTCTTGCACTTAAATTTAGGACTAAAGAGACAGAAGGACGACAAAGCCTATGGAGCATGAAGCCCTTTGCTGGTGTGGTCTCAGACTCACTAGGAGACTTTTGCCAAGTCATTAACCACTATTTGAAGCATTATCTGACTCTGCACACTTTGTGGCATTACAGATGAGGCAACTTTTCAGTTTCTTGTAATATGGTGGGAAGAAAAATAAAACGGCATGGAGAATAGTTGCCTAATTTGTGACTAGAAAGAGGGAAGAGATGGTTTCAGTGTAAAACTAACAAATGCAAGATTTCACATTCTGAAAGCAACTTGGTGATGAATATATCTTCAAAAGAAAAAAGAAAAAAAAAAAAAGGATGAACAAGAGAAAATCAAAAAATTCAGTATTGTAGAATTATATTGTAAAAATAACACTGCAAGGAAAAGACAAAAAGGAGGAATCCCATTTGAAAGCAACAACAAAAAAAGGGTGCATCATTCACAGCTGGGGTCACTACAATTGTCATTCTTATTCACGAATAGTTCATAAGGTTAATATAAACATTAGCTGAGACCCTCAAGCTACTAGCAAGCCACTGATATTGACTTCAGTGTCACAAAAAAAGGCATGCAGTTGATTTCAGAAATACTTGAGTCCAGCAACATGGTATTCGCCTAATAGGCAAAGAGCTAATATCAACAGATGTTAGGCAGTTAAAGTTGAGTTCTCCAGGGAAAAACTTCAGAATACATGTTACACTTAGTTATGTTTTTCTATTAATAACTGCCACAGAGATGCACCCAAGCCTAATGCATTCAAACTGAATGGCATGTAATGGACCAGCTTCCACAAATTTCATATAGTGGTATGTCTGCAAATTGCAAGCATTGCCTACCTCAAATATTATGTCAGATAAAAGTAAAAACAAATTTAGGGTAAAAGTCACAAAGAAAGTTGTGTTACCAATGTAATTTAAAGACATCAACGGTTTAATTTGATTACAAGTGACACTGGGTTATTTTGCACTATTTTGCATTTTTACATTTGAAATAAGAATTTTTTTTTCAATTATTTTACACATTAAAGGAGTTCAGTATTGATACAGATTATAATTTTGATTTTTTAAATTTATTTTTTGCTAGCACCTCCTAGAATTATGCACACTTAATTTCTACATTTCTTACTGAACATTGCTGATTTTTTTTTTAGCTTTGCATGATTTCCACGTTTTCTTAAAAACCTATTTTCTATCCTAAACTGTTTCCCTGACCCCAGACCATGACAAACTGTTTCCTAGATTGCTTTCTTTTAAAAGCTTTACAACCAGGGAGAGTAGAACAGCAACAGGTAATTTACTTTTAAATTCCCACAAAGCTACCACTTTTTCCAGAAATTAGATATTTTCATTTTTCAGGAGAATCTTTTTGCATGTTCCCAAACATGGTTTTACAAAGGCCAACTTTATCTCTCAGGTATATACATAGAAAATGCACCTTAAATATTATTTAAAAATGTATATCTGTATCTAAGTGAAAATTACCCTTATCTATGTCTTAAGGGAACTTCTTTCCTTCTAATGCCCTTAGTCTTAAGGGTTTTGACTAAGTTATCATTTTTGTCATCTGTCTCATTTTTTATCCCTGTGAAAGTGTTGATATTGCAACATCATATTTCCAATAACCAATAGCTATTTATCCTGCCAGAACTTAGTCCTTAAATGTGGTAAGTACTTTCTGCGAACAAACTCGAACAGCAGAAAGGTCTCACAGCCAGCCTAAATGTGGTTTCCAGCTCTCTCTTGACAGTGTGACTTCAGTCATTAAAGAGGCTGACCTGTTCTGCTTAGGTACTTCAAAACTCTCACATGTTCAAGTTACACTGCATTTTAGATACTTAGCTTGAAATCACAATGACTGTTTATATGCTACAAGTTGTATAGGATTTGATGTGTTGTATTGATTCTGTCTGAAGACATTCAGCACCTTCCTGGTTTGAGTCCTATACTGTTGGTTTGTGCAGGATGCTCACCACTCTATCAACAGCACGAGCATTTTTGGTCACTGAACTAATCCCTTCCTTTCAGAATTTTATCTGGAGAAAAAACATGGCTCCAACAACAGCAGCACAGGCTGTAGAATTAAAAGTGACTGTTGAAAAAGAACATGTATGAACTTCCCAAAAGAAAAACAACTTTCAAGAATATGCTCAGAGATGCATACAAATCGTATAAATATGCAGTCTTACACCCAGCTTTACTAAATGAAGGATGAATAGAACCCTAGCCACAATGACAGCTGGATTCAGCATCGTGCAGGACAGTAGAACGTGCTGTCCATGTAAACACCAGGGCTCATCAGTGGATATCATCAGTACTAAGGAAAATAATGTGTGGTTTAATTCTATAAATGCCCACTCTGGAGCATGTGTCATTCATTGGCATTCTTATTGATATGTGTTAGTCAGGTTTTAGCACATCTCAATAACTTGGAATAGACAAGAACTAGTAACATCAAAGACATTGTTTGAAAAACTAATGGAGTCTTTAAAGCAATACATTCCTATTGCTATTGTTAATTCAAAAAAAAAAAAAAAAAAAAAGCCTCTTGAATTTATGAGGATGGAAAAAGGGAGAGCTGGGAACAACGAGCTGTGCAATTTTTGCCCGGTGATGCATGCTGTAGAGAATTCCAGTTGGGACAAGTCTATGAAAATCCACCTGGAATGACACCAAATGGCAACTGTTAACTTCCGCAATTATTAAAATTCCATCTGCATCAGTAAGAGCTGTTTGTTTTCTTTGTGCAGTACTCTTTCCTCCCCCTTGTTGCTCATAGCCTTGAAGATTATTCATACTTTTCCTGATGAACACTGGACACATGTAAGTAATTCCACTTGCAGCTGTATGTATGAACCAGCAAAGAAAGTCTCTGTTGTTTCTTCTGATGTACACTTTTTGGGACAACTTTGATGACATTAAAAAAACTCCCAAATCTCATCTTTGCACTGTTGTTAATTTTAACATATCCCCATCTGAGAGCTGAATTACAGCTTTTTACTTTTTTTTTTTTTTTTTTTAGGAGAATGTTGTTTCGTGATGCCCTGAGGGAACATATATTCGTGATTCATATTTATAAATGGCAAGAATAGCCACCAGTTTCAACAACATACGACTGTAGAGAACAATCAGGTTTGTGATTTTTTTGCCAATGTTTGCTTACTTGGCGATGTGATTAGGCAAGGGCAAACGCCTCCTTAGTAGGCAAAACCCATACTTTGTAGCTCGCAGCATGTTAATAAAAGAAAAGCTTACAGAGATTAAAGTGCTTTGAAAGGGGTGTTTAAGATGCCAACATTGTGCCAGCATCTCTGCGTTCATAGCCTTGACTGGACAAGGACAGATCCTCTCTTCTAACCTGCACTTTTTTTTTTTTTTTTTTTTTTTTTTCACTACAGTTAGACACTGCTGATAGGACAGCAGTGCCCTTCAGGCTGCCAGCCAGCCCTAGGATGTGAAGCAGCTGTGTAAGAACAACCTACAGCCACAGTTGTTTACAAGAATTCCAGACTTCATGAATGACGGCAGCAAGAACATCAGCAAGAGCACTGTCAAAAGGAAGTCCAGCTGTGGTCTCAACAACTGGCCTATGCTTTGCTGCGGTAGGGAAATGTGGTCAGGAGTGTGGCCACACGGATGACTCTGCTCCTGGGGCTGCACAACAAGCCTCTGCACAGCCAGAGTTGTAAGGCTGTGACGTGAGTAGTCCTCAAGGACAACTTCTGAAGGAGGCAGACCATAAAGAAAGCTTGTCTACAATCTTGTTTCATTTCATTTCATGTTCCCTTTGTGAAAATGATCAAAATCCACTAACCCCACTGGGCCAGTCTGCAGAAGCTGGCTATGCAAGTTACCTGTTCACCCACATGCTGAAGCACCCCACAGGCAACAAGGCAGCATACAAGATGCAAAGCAGGTTCCACTCATGTTCTGAACCGGGAGCATGTGGGGATTTTCCTTGACTTTTTGGATAACTCTCTGAGAAGGAGGTGCCCTTCACGCTATTTTCTTCATCCCACATATCATATAGCCTACTCACCTACTAATAACCATTCCTTGCAGGTTCTTAATGATGAACACTGAAGTTTCAAAAGCAGGCCTTGTCTCTCAACCCTGATTAGATCAAAGTAATTCTGACTAAAATAAACTGATCTCACCTTCTCGCCTCTAAAAAAAAAAAAAAAGAAAAAAGAAAGAGAAAAAAAAAAAACCTGAACCTCTTTCAGATGCTTAAAATCATCATTTCCATCACACCTTTCCAATATTATTTTGTTTGGCCCTTCTAGATTCTGATGGCCCTGAAACAGGTATTGGAATACTGCACTGAATCTGACATTTGTAATTTCTGTACCTGAAACTTAAAAACCCACAATGTTGCTCTTGAGAAATGTCAAGCCTGATTTTTTACAGAGTTTGAAGTAAACTTCTACCTTTCTTTATGTGCTCCATGTCTTCTCTGTGCTTCCCATGCCCTTGACAGTTCATAGCAAACTTGCTAACTCTTCTCTCACACAGCTTTTAGTCACATGATTTATAAGCACATGAAATTATGTCCTTACATGCAGTTTTTAGCGAGGGAAACTGAATTTAGTTAAGATTCTTCTGCCTGCCCCTTGTTTCTTTTACATTTGTTTTTTCCAGAGAGTAAGGTTAATATAATTTATTCAGAGTCTGTGGTTCTTTCTCTTGAAAAAATTATTAGTATCTTGAGATTCCGTATTTCTCTGTGCCATGATTTCTCCATTTTACCAGTGGAAACATGGTTTACTGCTTTAAACTACCTCTGGAATTTACTGATGCAGATGGATC
>NW_008583623.1:0-1144 GCF_000691845.1 Merops nubicus | reverse complement strand
GGGAAAGAAGTGGTACATAGCACAATCAAAAATGTGGAGCATTGCTTCATGGAACACTAAGAAAAGCAGGTGTTTTCCATCATCTTTCATTGTAAATATATAATAGACACTCCAGCAAAACTGAAAGTGTCAAAAATATCCAGTAGCTTAATCTTGAGCTTAAAAAAACATTTCTCCTGTTTGGCAGGTGAAGGAATGGTAGGAAATGTATCAGTTCACTCCTTGGTTCTAAAAACTAACTCACAGTACTGAAAAGTAACTATTTCCACTAGGTACATAATAATTATTACTTTACATGAATCATTGTATTGATTGATCCTTAAGAAAAAAAAAATTCTAACTTCAAGATCCAGTGGGAATATTGAAGATGAATCAAGTCGTCATAACTGAAATTAAAATAGGTTAGAATTCTTAATACGATGTAAATATTCAATTAGTAATAAACATCTCATCATCATCAAACTTGAAAGAAATGTTCTAAATTTTAATGATGATTACTGTTGCTAGATATATTTGATATTAGAACAGTTTGCCCAATGCTTAATAACACTAACTTGTTTAATGTTTAATAACAATTATAGCTGAATAAGACAAATCTTACTTAATAACAATAAAGAATAACTGCACATTTATTATTACTGTAATTATAAATAACAAAGTAACAAGGTTTATCTTATAGTTTTACCTTTTAGATAAAAGACAGTCTTATAATAATCAATATTTAATTAACTTCTAATAACTCACAATAAATGTCTCTTAAATGTGGAGATAAAAGTAAATTTGAGGAATTTTAATTGTTATTTATTTCTCTGGATAGGTCAGTTTAACTAGAGTTTAGCAGTCAGTTTAAAAAAATTTATCCTTAATCATGCTGAGGCTAACTGGAGCCACATATATATAAAAACTTTTTAGAATATTAGGAAAACCTGCTTATATTAATACTAATAATTTTATTAGGCATTTTTTAAAATGTTTAATTATTTTGCTAAACAGAAAACTGTAACTTACACTACCCAGTGCTCAAATTTATTTTTAACTTTCATCTGTGTACACTTTATATATTTTTCAAAAATTCATTCAGAGTGATTTGAAATTATATGTATATCTGTTAAATTATAAATAAATAATTATAAATTATTTGTTA
>NW_008583622.1:0-46053 GCF_000691845.1 Merops nubicus | reverse complement strand
CTGAGCTTGCTCAGGAGAATGTTATGGAGGATTGTATCAAACGACTTGCTAAGGTCAGAGCAGACTACATCAACTGGTCTCCCTGCATCTACCCGTTCAGTCACCACATCATAGAACGCTATCAGATTAGTTCAAGCATGATTTCCCCTTGGTAAATCCATGCTGACTCGTCCCGAGAACCTTCTTCTCTTCCACGTGCCCAGAGATGACCTCCAGAATGAGCCGCTCCATGATTTTTCCAGGGATGGATATGAGGCTGACTGGTCTGTAGTTTTCCAGGTTTAGTTCACTGTGTTTAAAGCCACAAGCTCTATAGGCTCGAATCAATGTTGCTACCCTCCTAGCACTTCCATTCTTGCAGGGCTCAGTGCTAGACAGCCTGACTGTGGCAGTCCCATAGTGCTCGGTGGACTGTAGAATACTTGTGATGCAACAAAAAGTGACAAGGAAGAACTTGGCTATGCATCTTCCAAAGATACATTTTGATTTTTCTCTCTCATAAATCAAACAATGTAGATGAAAGCCAGAGGAATACTATAACTTCCATAAATACCCACGTGTGTTTAAATAGACTTTACTATGGCTTTGCCTTCAAGTTATGAATACATGATATAACACGTTTTACCTAGGCAAATGAGAGAAACACTTTAGGCCTGCCCTTTCCTGGTATACCATGGACATCTAACAGTACTTCAACACTTAAGATAGTATAAAAGTAACTCCATTTGAGTATGCAGGACAGGAATATTTCATAGTTGAATTTGGTGGGCAAATACTATGGCATATTCTATGGGATTGCCCCAACTTGCAACATGGATTTTGTGTATGGAAACTTAAATCTAGTGTAGGTTGTTGATGTAGTGACAATGAGAATTAATAACTAAGTCAGACAAGGATCTAACTCCTACCAGCCTAGAAAAAGAGTATGTACATTCACACAACTTTGGGAAATTACAGAAATGTGAAACAAGATGTAGATGGCAGAAGATCTGATATATCTTATATACATTACTTAAAACCTGGAGAGTATCCACTTCAAAGATGATACTAAGAGAAAATATGGCTTAAACCATAACAAAGGTAGTATATGCTGCCTTTTAACACATTGCAGAAATGAACTGTACTATGGAAGAATGTATTCCCTAAAAGAAATTATTTTCTGTGGGGTTTTGTTGGGTTTTTTTGTTTGTTTGTTTGTTTGTTTTTTAATGAAAACTTCCTTCTTTGTTTACACTTGTTTTACAGGTGAGGAGAAACAAAAGTCAAAATTGTCTACATTGACCTGGTATGTCTGCTAAATCCTAGCCCGTGCCCTGGAAAAAAAAAAAAAAAAAAAAACAACCTCATTTGCTCTTTAGAATTTCTAGTGTAGGTTTTTTCAGCAGCTCTGTGTTGCAAGCAAAGTAATTTTCACCACATCCCCAGAAGACTGTTCCACAGTCTAACAAACCTCATTCTAGGATGCTAAAAGTGGTTTAGTTTTGTTTTGACTTTTTTTTTTTTTTAAATTGCATTTCAATTGATCTTTTAGAATGGCATG
Organism: Merops nubicus; assembly: GCF_000691845.1. Taxonomy (NCBI): domain Eukaryota; kingdom Metazoa; phylum Chordata; class Aves; order Coraciiformes; family Meropidae; genus Merops; species Merops nubicus. The sequence goes on along the minus strand of NW_008583622.1, from coordinate 44,513 downwards.
TACTATCTAACCAAACTGAAAAGAATTGCTGAAGTTTCTAAGCAGAGAAAACAAAGCAAGTCCTTGGCTGGTGATGTGTATTACCGACATGCAGTATGCGGAGGAGAGACAGGGATGGAAATAATAATCCCTTTATAAATATTCTTGAGAGACAAAAATAGTGTAGCAAAGAAATTCAGTGTTATTTCCTTTGATATGCTGTTCTTAGTTTCTCTGGGTGCAGTATAAGGCATCTGTAGAAACCTCGTGTGCCTCCCACCGGCACAGAAAGGTATTTGTGGCAAACACACACAGCACAGTGAGCTGCAGCCAGCACAGCAAGCTTGCAGTTTGCTCCAGCACGAGGAACCAGATCAACACAGAGCCCATCAGACAGAAATGTTTGTGGCTTTTATGTCACATCCCTTAGAAATTAGTATGATTGATCTGAGATTAACTCTTCATTATATTTCCTCTTGCTTCACTTTCTCCCCAAAGAGCAATTCACATATGAACTGCATAAAGGTGACAAACTGTCATTTTGGAGTGCATTCACTTCTGGAGAGGCAAAGGTAAAATGAAGAGCACGGGTAAAATTTCTTCCAAGATCAGTAACTTCTTCTATAATAGTCTGCCAGTCCCAATGAGAATAAAAGCATCAGAAGCAAGGAGCTTTTTAAAGATATTATAAGATTGTTACTCCACAGAGTAACCCTCATGAAATTACTCAGGTAATTTCAGCAGTCACTCACAAGAACTGTACAAAATGTCCAAAGCCACATGGCAAAAGCAAGCCCCAAATCCCAATACCTTTGAAAGAAACCTATGAAAATTAGTGTATCTCAGTAGTGAAAACTATTTCTGGATGACCAAGGCCAGAGATTATTTCAGCAAGTGTCCCTCAGTTGGGGTTCAGGTTCACGCCTGGTGTGCAGGAGCCAGTGAGCACAGAGTGGAGATCCACCTTCTAACCTGTGCTGCACTCCTGTGCAGAAAGGGGTGCCAGCTGATAGTTCACAGAGCTGGCACCCACCTCCACAGGGATTGTAGGTCTCTGTACAGGTTACAACAAAGAAAAGTTGCACAAAACTTGTTCATTGGCCACCTTTCTGTTACATAATAAAGCCTTTCTGCCCACACTCAGATCGGTGATTAGTTCATTCCACAAAAGCAATCTATTAGCGTGTTAGGTTTCCTAGAGGTGTGCCCAAGCTAATTAGCCTTAGGTTACCTTCAGGTGATCCCACTTCCTCTTCTCCCACCCCCCTGGTCAGGAGATGGTTCATCTTTTGTTGGCATTAGCTCATCCCAATGTTAGATTGTGTTATCTTACCGTGATCCTTTACTTTGAGGGCCACAATTCCCATATTGTCATATTGTCATTCTCTGCTTTGGGGACCACAGTAGTAATCAGAAACAGAAGCTAAGTAATACTAAAATCAAATTTTCAATAATATTTATGGATGATGTATTTTAACTTCTTATAGGAATTATGTTTTCCGATTTTGTGGAGAAGACTTAGTAAGGAACCTCACATTTCTGAAGTTTGCTTCTTGCTTAGACTTGCAAGAGGACAAAAGTTGCAATTAAAATAATTATAGTCTCAATACCACTTTGTTTGACAGCAAGTATACAGGAAACCTAAAGTCAGTCAGTCTTCCAAATTTCCCTAAATGCATTGTATAATAATGCTATAAAATGCCTGAAATGTTTATGTTGCAGTCTTGACTCAGCATTTCCATAATCTAAATGGTGAATCTGAAGATTCAGCAAATTAAGCTGGAAATTAAAAGTCCAAGGAAATACTAAGCAGCACCCAGCCATGCATTGAAGTTGACTTTGTTTTTCAAACTGCAAGCCTAAAATACTTTTTAATGTGGTTTCATCTGGTTTGGTTTTTGTTTGTTTTGGTTTTTTTTGAAACAAGGTTTATCTGTTGTGATTACAGTGATGTGCCATATCCTTTCAAAGTCTGACAGGAGGATCTATCTGTAGGTCTCTTACCTAGCCATGATAGGAAATGCAGTTCTGGTTTCCCTGTCCTGCTCTGACTCTGGGCTTCATCACTTTGCACATTGCCCATACGCATACATTCAGAGCAGGGCCAGACAGAAACTGAAATGTATAAAAGAAAAAAGAGAGGGAGAAAGTGTAAACAAACATCTTAAAGAGAGCTAGGTGGACTAACCTTAGGCTAAATCCTAAGCAACATACCACTTTGGCAACAAATCAATGTATTACGTATTTCTTAATGGAGGAAGCTCTTCTCCACATAATGTTTGGTTGCTCTGATGTGTTTGTGGATTGAAGGGGAAAGATGGGAGGTGACCAGATGTCATTGCTGGAGTCTGTGCTACATAGATTATCTGTCTCTCTAACAAAGAAAATTGATCAGACCTGAGTGGCACATGTAGTTATATGTACTCATCTGACTTCCTTGCAACCCCTGGAGAGATGCAGGGGGCAAATCTTTGTACACTGCTCCCTAGTCCTTCAGAGATACAGCCAGGAGATATCTATTCACTAGCAACAAATCCATACTGCCCCATAGGCTGCCAATGTTGTTGAGACTCCCAGTGAACTGGTTAGCATGGAAAAATGCCTGAAGAGGATGAAGAACCTGGCTTTCTTCTCAACTTCTGACAAAGCCAGTGGCATAGTATAACTTCTTATGGGAGAGAGGGGAGCTGTCTTTCAAGCTGTGTAATGGAGCATGATGAAGGGATCCTGAGCTCACTCCGAGCAAGCTGGGAGCTCTCTGCATGGCAAAGCAGGATAGAGATTGCTGGCTGGATGCAGGAGTGGCACAGATGGGTTAGCACACAACGTGCCAAGTGGATCAGCTCAAGTCCTCAGCAGAGCTTGCTGCATTTTCCAGTTTCAGGAGTAAATTTTCTTTGTATGAACTCAGGGATAGCTCACCATTCCCACTGCACTCATTAGAAACTCTCTGTGATCAATGATCAGAGGACAGTATATTTCTGTTTCTTCTAAAATGCATAGTATGGATGTGTTATATTTGAACATTCAGCAACTAGGAAAAGTCTATATAACGAAGGCATGGCCATTGCTACTTATTTAATAGTGCCAGTTTAATAGTTTTCCAATATTAACTACTTTGTTTATACTATTTTCGTTTTTCTGTGTGTTCATTAAATATGTATTTTAGCAGGGATGCATTTGGACAAGCGTTTTCTTCCCTTGCTGATTATCCCCAGCTCCACAATCTGTTATTGCTAATGCAAGTGTTTGTAAAGCTACCCTATAAACTCTGTCAGTAAAATGATCCTGGATTTAAAGGACGTAAAAGACAAAGGAGGAGGAAACTAGTCCTTCCCCCAAAATGTTGCACAAAAGGAGGTGCAGGTGGATAGGACATTCCAACAGCAGAAAAGTTGTGGTCTCTTCACCAGGAAAGAGAGTGTGTGACAGCTTATTGTGAGGAGCTGTGATTCCTCTGACAAAAGTGAGACTTAAACTGGGATGTAAGAAGTTGAAGACTGCAACATCATTGCACAGTTCCCGTTACTCACGTTGCTCATTTCAGCTAATGAGGAGCAAGTGGGAGCAATTTCGTGCTCCTCAGAGTCCTTTGCCTTATAGCCTGATCACCTTGCTTGCATTAACATGGATCAACCTGATCCAGATTCCCAGGAGAGTGAAAAATTACCACATGGTCGTTTACCTCCATAGTTCCTAAACACTTTTTGACTTTGAATGGCAGGAGAAGCTTTTCTATTTATGTTGTGTCTTAGAAGTCTTCAACTGTAGACTGGGACTAGGAGGAAATATGATGATTAACATATAACCATTTCATGTATCCTCCTTGCTCCGCTTTAAATGTCTGTTAAGTAAACACAGCATACATTTACATTAAACAACCCAATAACTAGGCCTTTTAAACAGTAGATAGCAAGTACTGCAAAAGCAATCCCAGACTATCATGCTTTCAAAATTAGCACTAATTACTTGACACCTTTATGGACTTTTGAGGTGAAGGTATGGTTCAAGATGATCATACACAAGGTACAGAACCCAGTATCCTGTCAGGCACAGGAAGTGCCATGTGGAATTTGCTTGATTCCTGGTGTAATAGGCATATCCAAAGAGACATGGGACAAGAGTGTGGAGAAGGGAAGTGCAGCAGTTCTGCCGTATGCACTGAAACCAGATTTGCCTAACCTTTCCCAAGCATTTGTCCTGTAAGAGGAGAACAGTAAACATAAACAAACCCCATGTGTATTCTGTTCCCTGTAGGCACTGAACTGACACTGGCAGTGCTTTGCACATGGGCTGGAGTAGCAGGTGCCTGGTCCAGCCACTGTCAGTGAAAAACATCAGGTGCAGAAGGCACCATTTCCACAAGGCAGATCCACCCAGGTAGCCAAACACTGCCCTGCGTAGCCATCCAGAGAACAAGAAGTGACAGGAACTCACCCACCCTAAATTCCACCATGGCTTATGTAACATGAGCTGGCTCCACGTATAATTGTTCTGCCTATTGGGCATTATTAATTCATTTTACATCCCAATAAAAGAAAGACAACACATGGCTGATTGTAGTTACAGCTGCTGGACTTCATGACAGTGATGCTGCAGGCAATGCCTATGTAGCTGTCCTGACACATTCCTTTAGGTAGATCCAGGCCTCTGGAATTTCTCAGAGAGAGCCAACGATAAACACTACCAGTAGAAGATAGCAGTCCTTTCAATGGAAAAAAAAAAAAAAAAAGCTTTGCATCTTTAACTTGTGGTATTCAAATATGATTAATTTATTCAATTATTTTTCTTAACTGAAGTCCCCCTGGACAGCTGTACTGACATCTTCAGAGCAGGAGGCTGTGTACTGGCTGCGGTTCTTATTGGCAAGTAAGATGTGCAGGTGCCCATAATAGCTGAAGTAGAAAGAAAAGGAATAGGGAACCTCCTGCAAGAGTCCATGCATATGTGCACATCTGGCTTGGGCCAGTGCAGAGTTTGCCATTTTAGTGGTCTGGATTGATCATGTATGTCTGCATTAAGAAAATAAGGATTCATGTCCTTTGAACACTAGTTTATGTCGCTTTTTCTTCTACAGAAACCACAATGTTTTTAATGTGTTGGGGAAGTGTCTGAATTTCCTAGAACCACACATTCTATAACTCCTTGCTTTGGACTGAAGTGGTTTGAATCTCTTATTCTGACTCATTTTGCCCCACCGGAAAAAAAAAAAAAATGTTTTGCTGGAAAAAAAAAAAGGGGGAAAGAACCAGAAGGTAAAACCCAGAACTGTACAGAAAAGCAGTCTTGATAGGAAAAGTGTAATAACTTCAAGGATTGTTGCTCTTACCACAGAAGAACTTTTTTCCTATACCACAGTTTAAAAAGCCATCTGCCTTGCCAAGGTCTCATCAAGGATTAATTGTTAAATTATGAAAAATATCTTCCTTAAACCAAACTGTTGACACATGTGGTGGAGTTTGAAGGGCTCTACAGCCAGGGTTTCCCTGCTTTCACAAGAGAGTTAGCTGCCAAATATCTCATCATCTTTCACCTCTCTAATTCCATCACACATTCAGTACCCTTTCTGATTACCTTCTCCAGTGCTTGCATTTACGTCTGTATCTCTCTTTTTCTTTTGTCTTCACCCTGACTGCTTTGAAGAAATATAAGAACTTTGAAATGAGATTGTTCTTTTTATTCTGACATGGTATTCTTAACCTCCTGTCCTTACATACTGATTAGTGCTGCTGGGAACTGTTAAGCACTTGCAGCAGTCTGCCTCTGAGCTGGCTGCATCTCAGGGCTGAGAGAAGTTGCACTTTAATATGTCTCTGAAATTGAGGGTCTCTGGGTAAAGAGAAAAAAGATTTATTGGATAGCTGGAAGTGGCTCTTCATAGTACTTCCTTTGTCATGTGAGAGACTGGGGGTTTGAATGATAGGATGTACTCTGAGGACACTAAGGGCAAGAAGAAGTGGATCTGAAAGGTATTCACAACTCCAAAAAATTTTATTTAGTAGTCATAATAAAAAGTCAGTGTTAACACTTATAGCTGGAATGAGTCTTTAATGTAACAACTGATATTTTGACAGCAGAGGAAAGAGTAAAAGGTAGAGAGGAGGAGGAAAAGAGCTAGAAACATAAAGGTGTTGGTTGGCTGTTTTCCTAATTATATTTATCCATTATTACAAGAACCAGTTCTACTAGAATACACCAGAACTGTCACATTTAATAACATGGCAGATGCCACACTCAACCAGACCTGTGATCCATCCTTCCCAGGACTCTTTCTCTGACAGTGGCTACAGAGTGGATATTTGGGGGAAGGTCAAGAGACCTGTCACTTTGGGTAGTCAGTCTCTTGCCTTGGTATTGCCCCAGCATCCAGGACTGTTCTGTATGTTGGAAGGTAGGCCTTTTTTTTTTTTTATCTGTTTATGGGCCTTTGATCTGTCATTTGTCTAAGCCCTCTCTGAACCTGCTTCTCCAACCTGCTTTGACAGCAAGCACTAGAAGTCCACTCCCTGTCATGTAAGGAAGTACTTTTTTATGTATTTTAAGCCAAAGGGGTTTACATCTTGCCCAGGTGCTCCCTACTCCTAGTATTGCAGGATCTCATGAATAACAGTTCTGCATTCATCTTATCTACTGCCTGCATGATTTAATCAACCTTAATCTTATTCCCTCTGGTTTGTGGGGCTTTTTATTGTAGTTTACTTTCTTGGTTTATTTTGTGTTTTTTTTTTTTTTCTTTTTTCTTCAGACTGAAGAGTTTCTACCTTTTTAGTCTTCTCTTATAAAACAGCTTCTCTATCCCCTCATTCATTTCAGTTACTATTCTTTGTACCTGGAAGAGCACACTATGAGTGTGAGCTCACCTCCTGAGTCCAAAATAGTTTGTGGTTTGTTTTGCTTTTTGAATAGATGAATGAATCTATGCAAACCTTCGATATCTCTTCAGATATTTGCTGGCACAGTGTCAGTCTGTTGTTCTTGTTGAACCTTGACTCTGTTGAAAGTTCTGGACAAAGTATTTGTTATCATCACATGCTTTCAGAGTGTGTTTTCTAGTAGTAAACTGTTGAGGAGCACCTGAAAAAAATAGTTCACATCAATTATAAAGGTGTGTGTATTATTCCTTTTTGCAAAACTTTGATCTGTGTTGTCTGTACTTCTCTCATATATCAAAACATTTAATAATTTTTGTGCCTCAGGTTGCAAGATGGAAGTCCTTTTTCTACTCGTGCTTCTGCTTATCAGTTTTAAATGAGTTTCTGGGTGCATTCAACTTGTCTGCCATGAGCAAAGTACCTTAAAGTGAAAGTAGAACCTGGTAGCTCTTAAAGGTGCTTCTTGAAAGTTCTGACACTTGATTATCCCTTTATCTACTGTTTGATATTCCTTCACATTACCATTAATTTTTTTCTGGATTAGCAATTTCGGCAGTCAGTATAAACAGAGAATTCCACCTGCCAAATTTACAACTCCCATAAATCTTCCTTACTCTACAGATGGATATATACTGACCTGTAAGTCATGTGGATCTATCTGCATGCATTCTTCAGTCACTTTCTCTCAACATGGGTTTTGTCTTTAAATTTATGTTTCTATGCAGGGAGCTATAAACTGTACATCATGCTTTTGAAATCTCTCTGTGTTCTTCTGTTGTTTGTTCCAATCTTAGAATATAACCTATATGAACTCTAATGTCTTTGTTATCATCTAAAATTTATTCTCTCATGTTTTGGAATACTTCACGTGCAAGGTATGAACCAAGTGATATGTTGGGTGAACAATCTTAGTAATGGCTGTTAAAAGTCCACAGGCATCTGTTATTTTTTTGGAGGAGAATACCTGCCACTTTTCCTCTTCCCAGTGTAAAGTGTCCAGAAAACATTCCTCCTATTCCAGTGTACATTCAATGTTCGTGTGTTGATGTGTAGGGCACAGTTATGATGGTCCTGGTCTCTGCCTATCTAGACTCTTTACTTTTGAGGTTTCCTTGGAGTCTGAACTATCACAACAGTGAAGCACAGTGGAAGAAACTTAACTTGCCTTTAAAGAACCAAGTGCAACTCTCAGTGTATTACAGAAGTTATAAAAATAAAGAATAAATGCTATAACATTTATGTGTCATATAGGGTAACTCTTCTACTTCCTTTTATATCCTGTTAAAAGAAAAGCAGGATGGCAGTGATAAAACTGCTTGAAGCAGAGTGGAGGTAGGCTGGAGATGCCAAGTACCTGTATCTCTCATTCTACCCTCAGACAGTGGTGCTGAACTGGTTCATGCCAGGAAGGTGCAGTCACTCTGAAGTTTGTCTGGCAGACACAGGTTGCCTGCTGCCCGCCTGCCAGTTCCCACTGTAGTGCCTCCCCTCACCAGATCAGGGAGAACCAAGGCTAAAACCACCTTAGTAATAAGGGAGGTCTTGCCAGTGGTGTGTGACCACCAATACGTATGCACAGCCCCTCACGGGCATACAAGTATGTGCTTGGACCCTTGCTTACGAAGGAAGACAAAGGACCTGCTGATGCCATACCAGTTTACACCAGTGCATAGTTTGAGCCAGTTTGCCTGAATTCCCAGAACTAATCTTAAAAAAAAAAGCAACTAAACAAACCCTTTCTGCTCCTTGTGAAGGTTAGTGTTGGTCATAGCTCAGTGAAGGATCTGGAAAGACAGAGGCAGTTTTTCTTTTTTTTTTAGAGGTGTTTTTCAGGAAAACTTCTTCCTCCAGCTTTTTTTGGTGGCAGAGACCATCTGCCGCATAGTGTAAAGAAAAGAGAACAAAATACACAGATTCATTAAAATGGCTTGTGGATAATCTAGTCTGGCTGATGCAGCATGGCACACTGACCTGCATAACAGTGGAGATCCCACCTCCTTCCCAAAGTGACACACCCCGACAAATGCCTGGACGTGGAGAAAGGTATGTAAGAGGGCTGCAATTAAAATAAAAAAGAGGGGTGGGAAGAAGGAGGTCCTGCTTCCATTTCTTTTCCCTTCCCTACCATTTCTCAGGCTAAACTAATACTTTGTTTCTTCTTTTGGTAAATCTCTACCTGGCCATTCATTACCTCTTGAAGATGGTCCTTGGCTGCTTTTATAGAGGCACACAGAAAAATGTGGCCATTCTTGGTGCTGTAGATAATTGTTGAGCATTTGCTCCTTTGCAGAGATAGAGTTATCAGCAGAGGAAGTATTCTCAGGTGTTCTTCCAGCCTTTAGAAAATAGTTGTTACTGTAATCTGTAGGCAATTTTCTCTCTAATGCCATAGGCATGTTCTTCTCCTTTTGTGGCTGTTTACCAATTCTCTAACGGATTAATAGGAGAATAGTTCACTCAGTGACAATCTGAAACTTTTAAACACCCTCAAATGCCTCATTACAGACCAAATAAAATAGTTTGTTTTCTGTGAATGATTAGTCCTTCTCATATCTTCCTTGCTCCATTGCTTTCAAAATGCTAATCTCAGGGTGCATTTATTTGCTTGTGCCAGCCTGTTTATAGCTACTGTATCCCTTTGGTGGAAGCTTACTGTATCTTCCTCATTTGCAGTAATCAGTGAATTTCCATGATCTATAATCATAATAGTAAGTCAGTTGAGGCATATTTTTCAGAAAACTAATTTCAGTTTCTGGGGCTGAGCTGTCATCTCCAATTCTGTCACATTATGTAAGATGAAGCAAAATGGATCATGATGCTGGACAGAGAAGTGTTTGAAAGAGCAGGGCTGAAGGGAGAAGTATCTTTCACAGCATGTTTCTGAAGAACAAAGCTGTACTGCAGCATATTTTGTCGTTATAGTAATTCACAATCTTTTTATTAAGTAGTTGAAGCATCATTATTCTCAGGTCCTTTCATGCCTTCTAGGTTGCCAAAAAGCAGCTTTAGGACCAGCATAGCTGGCTTGAGTGAACCTTGCATGACACCCAGCTACAAGAGATACACTGCAGTGCCTCCCTAACAGACAAACAAGGGACAGGAGAAGGTGAGGTGTAGCCAGGAGTTCACAGTCCTTCAGCTCCCTGCCTCTGTCAGAGGGCTTGCATAGGAACCACCTGCAGAACAACACCAACCAGGAAATTCCTTTCTCTTAATATTTTTTTTTTTCCACTTCACAGGGTCTAGGGAGAGAAAAAAAAAGGCTTTCTACTGTAGGGAAGAATGATCTTGCTAACTGAAACCCAGCAGAAATAAAGTGTAGAGTGGGAAGGAAATGCAATAACAACTGTATTTCATTTTAGCCAGAGCACCAGTATTAAATTGTTTGCACTTGAAGAAGTTTTGAGGTGCTTTCTGGTGAAAAGACAGACATATGCAATATTTTTGGTGCCCACTTCAGTCGCAAGGAACTGGCCTCTTGCACTGCATGGAAGAAAAAGCACAACTGCTGCAAACAGGCTGTTTGCCAGCAACTTTCAGTTAAAGTATTGATCGACTCTGGTGCTATAACCAACCATATCCTTAGGTGGCATGGAAATGCTTTGGTTTGGTGGGTTTTTTTTGGCCATTACAGAAAGAAGTAGGAAGAAGATAGGTCAAGCCAGTCAAACTTTTACTGATCATGTAAATAATCCCTATGTAAGTGCAACAGAATGTTGTAGACAAATATTGGCTATACACAAATACAAAAGCACCATAAATTTAAAAGATTATTTCTGCAACAAATTACATAATTTATATTAACAAGCATGATATAAAAACTTAGAATCATGGAATGTTTTGGACTACTAAGAACCTCTGGAGGTTATTTAGTCCAGCCCTTGGGGGTCCAGCTGAAAGGGGGTCCAACTAGAACAGGATCTTAGTTCAATACCTTGATCAATTGAGTTTTGAGCATGTCCAAATTTGGAGATTCTTCAGTTTCTATGGGCACCTGCTCAGGTGTTTGACCTCCCTTATGGTTAAAAATTAGAAATAAACATGGCAAGGGGCTTGGAACTAGAGGTTCTTTAAGGACTCTTCCAATTCAAACCATTCTGTGATTCTATATACCTCCAATAAAAGTCTGGCTCTATCTCCTGTACACTCTCCTGTTAAGTAGGTAGTTGAAGACAGAAAAATTGAAGACAGGTAGCAGAAAAGACCTGAAAAGTGATGATACTGATCCTAGAAATCACACAGACTAAGGTTTTCAAACTAGCTGGCTGCATTCTTAGAGTTACTGAGTGCTGGCAGACAGAGAGTATTTAGAAAGATTTGGAAGTAAGATGACCTTTTACGTGAAAGATCTTAATTTGCAGATGCGCTAGGGAACTATAAATCAATGTTTTGTGTCTGTTTTCTATTTCTTTTGACGGAAAATAGATTTTAGAAGACTAAGTCCAGTGTTTCAGACTTGTGATTTATTTATTTATGTTGTTTCATATAATCTCTAAATGAGGGATAAACTGTCCATACGTACCAAGCATGGTGTGGTTTGGGATTTTGCAGAAATGTGCAGAAGAAAAGACAACAGACTGGCTCGGTATCAAGTGAAATTGCCCACCTGTGTGCTTTGAAAGCAAATATCTCAGGGAAACTTCCAGCTTGATTAGATTGGGAGGAGGCAGAAGTGGACCTTTAGATATGTCACTGGACAGTCACTTTCATTCAGCTTTCTCTTTAAAGGAAATTAACTATTCCCACAGTAATTTACAAAAGGAGGCTGTAGTTGTTTTTCTGCCCTGCACCTCTTTTACCTGTACACTTCATCTCTAAACAACGAGGTCAGGGAGTGCTAGCACCAGGCTGGCAGGAGCAGGGACTGTACTGGGGCTCTGTGGTCTCTATGAGGTAAAAACAAAACCAAAGCACCACATGGATGGGTTGCTGCATGTCATGCAGGGATGAACACTGTGCTCAGATGGCCACTGCTAAGAAAGGTTTCACAGGCTGAAAGCAGTACAGCTGTGCAAGTGCTTTGACTGGAAAGAACATCTTTTAGCAGATTTATAAAGAAAATAACTCAATTACCTTATGTTCTTTAGATTAAGTAAACCCTCTTCCCTCTCTGAATTGCCCTGTTTTGTTGTTTTATTTTTTTTTTTCTAGAACTTGGAGCAAGAAGTTAATTTAAAACCAGGGTGGTTGAGTGGTGACCTTCATTACAGAGCTTGCTAACCTGGTGGCAGTTCTTGTTCTGTGTTGGTGCTTTGATTCTCTTTGTCACACACAAACGATTTCTCTTGTACATTGTTTTAAGCTGTGCTTCTATTTGCTTCAATTCATGAGTTCTAAGGAAAGCCATTTCCTTTTCCTTTTACTGCTACTTTATTCTGTTTTGTTTTCTTGAATTTGTAAGCAAGTAAACATAGTGACAAGCCACCTTTAGGGAGTTTCTAAAGTCAGTTTAGAGGAGGATAATTTGTGGTGCTGCTAACCCCTGTGTAGTGTTAACACTTTCAGATATGTCTAATTACACTCTAAGATAAGGATATTAATGCCATCAATCAGCACTGATGGCTCACTATCGTGGAATCCAGCCCTTTGGCAACTCTCACATGTGATATAACAGCTTAATTAATGGTTTTAAAGACACCATTATGCGCAATATAGTATTTCTATCAGTTGGTTTGTAATCATTAAATACCATGGAAGTGAGGTTAACAAGCTAAAGCCCCAGTCAGAGCTGAGAGAGAAAGGGACAGTCCTCCTTCAACCCCCAGTAATATGGCAAGAGGTATTTTTTTTCCTTAATCTTTGTCTCGTAAACCACTGAGAGAAATACTCGAGTTGTTTCCCACTACGTTCTTGCTTGCTGGAAGTCGAGAGGTAGCGGTGGACGCTTTTGCAGAAACAGAGGCAGACGCAAATGTGTGTGAACAGCACCAGTGCCACCTAGTGTTGGTCGCTCCTGGAGAGCTGCGCTGTGTCCGCGCAAACCCTGCTGCCTTCCAGACAGAACCTGACCTCATCTACCCACCCCAAACAGGGCAGGATAGTGTTGCTCCTATATCGTCCTGTTTGCTGAAGTCTTAAGAAATGAAGGCAACGGCTCCTGAAAATCCGTAAGGCATTTTGTTACGCACTCCTGTGTTTATTTTGCCAGTAGGTTAGCAGGTTGGCAAATGTTTAAGCATCTGTCTGTGTTTTCACGGTGACATTTAGGGTTGGGATTAACAGTGATTGTGTATGTGAACAGCATCCGTGCAAGATGGAGAAAGTGATTGCATGGACACTTAGGTTATAGCAGGAAAACTGACTGCATATAAAATGGTAACTTAAAACCTATCCTCTTTATTCTGTTTTATGTGCCCTCACCCTAACTTGGTTTTTTTGTTTGTTTGGTTTTTTTTTTCCCCTACTACAGCCTTGTACATGTTCTCTGAATAAATTTAACTGTCTTATACTGACTTTGCAGCCTTGAGCTTGGTCCTTCCCTTTTATTCAAGAAAATAAACAGAATATTTACTGTTGAATTTAGAGAGGTCTTGCATGCACAGTAAATCAGAAAAAGCAGAAGCATTCACTTGCTGAGAGCTTCACATATGGACTAGGGTCAAGGAATAGCAAACCCTGCCTATAAGAATTATTTAAATTCAGTCAGATACATAAGTACTGGGTTTATGAGCTGTCAGGATGTTGTTTCACTTCAGTGTCTCCTCTGTAGAGACAAGTTTCTTTTCTACTGCTATGCTCTGGCTTTTACTTACTGCCAGGATTTGGGTACAGCAGTGAAGGAAGAATGGGGCCACTATAAGGACCCCATCCTGCTGTGGATTCCCTCTCACCCTCGCCACCATGCTGTGCCTCAGTGCTCATTCTTAACTTCTCACCACATCGCTACCAGGAGGTAGGTGAAGTTTGTATTTCAAGCCCAGCCTTTCCCCCTGCTCATGCTGGGGAGTAGCGTGGCAAAGACTGTGGTGAACCTTGGGACTACAGAAGCCTTGTGTCCTTTTTCTGACACTGACTGCCCTGTGCAATTTATCCTACCCACGGTGGCACGTTTACACTGCAAACAGTGTGTATGTGCTACTGAACACAAGGAGGAATTATTATTAGTGCCTTCGGATGAAATGGGCAACTGCATTACCTTGCAATGAAGCAGGACTCGGTATCCTGGATGCAGGACTATCTTAGTGAGGCTCTTTGGCTCTCACAGACATGTCAATGTGTTTGGTGCTAATGCTGTTACCTCTAACAAGGTTCTTCAGAAAAGTATAATGAGCTGCCTTTAAAAAAGAAAGCTATCAGGTCGTTGCAGCACAAGGCCCAAGGCAGGCTAATTTACCTGCTGCTCAGCACCTACCTGGAATTCAAGTGAGGTGTGTTTGGAATTGAGCTGTGCTTGATTTAGGACAGAGATTTTTAACTCTGTGTTTAAGCTGAGAGTTCTTACACCATCATTTTGCTGACTTTTACATCTATGCCAGAGACTTCAAGGAAATGCTTGGAAATACTAGATTCAAGCTGACTTCTTGTACTAAATGAGCTTTAAAGCTTCTTTCGAGCCCTAAACATTCTGTACATGAGATGTAGAAGACTTGGTCATGAATCCCTTCAGCCTCAGTTCTGTGCATCTCAGAACTCCCAGTCCACCTACCTTAGAAATCTCTGAGGAGGAGAAAAGTCTCATCTGTAAATCTTCCTTCTTTTCTTCCAGGTTCTGAACTAGAGCTTCAAACAGTTCATAATTAATCATAATTCATAATTACCTATGTCATAGCATCAGTATCTTGGCAGTTTTTTGTGTCAGCTGGGACAAACTTGGACCCCTTTTAAAGTATCAGGGTCTTAAGGTAGTAGCTGGAGAGAAATTTTGAGACTGTCATTTAACTTGGAGCTTTAGATGCCAGACAGATGTTTTGAGACAGACTGTATCATCTAAATTGAAGCTCTAGAGCTTCAAAAACTGCCCCCCTGAAGAGCTAGTTAGCTTCTGAAGTACCTCTGAACATAAGACTTCTAGCTGCCTGTGCTTCAGATGCTACATCTTAGGAGTGTTTTGAGGATAAATGTTAGATATCAATGCTCAGATCCTACAGTAAAGAGAGCTACATCTGTATCTGCCTTAATGTACTCATTTGTCTGGGCTTTGATAAGTCCTGTGTAGCCAAGAACAGCACTGTGTAGCATGGGCAGGTCAGCCAAGCTCTCGGGGTTTGCAGGACGAGCACAGTAAGAGCCTTTTTATCACGCACGTGTCTCAGCATCACTGAATGCAGGAGCTTCATCGCTGCAGTACCCATTATTGTCCTTATTGTCCTGCCCAAGGGCAGTCTGTTTCTGTTTGAGAGGAAAGGCTTTGGATCTCCACTGGTAGAGACCTTTGATCTCCACTGGTGCCTGTGTAGACCTAAGCATTCACAGGAGCTGTTTGCTAAACTATATTCAGCCTTCTGTGTAGATTCTTGGGTGGTTTCTTGGGACAGGAACTCTTTCTGTATCTAAACTCCTGTTTTTCTTGAGTGCTCTGCACATACAGACATCTCTCCATAATATTTCTGACTGATAGCACATACTATATACCTCTTCCTATCAGCTTCTGCATGGTCTCGTAACTGTCATCTCAACCCATTTCCCAACAGTACCACCTTTTGTGTCCGAAACTCCTTAGAGCTATTCTCCTTTTGACTTTACCTAGTTCACACCGCTGGGCTTCCTCTTAAACCATGTGGCTCTCTGATCATTAATACTAGGTGTGTACATGAATGGATTGCCCAGCAGTACAATTTTTGATCCAGATCCAGTGTTGAAATTCTGTCATATTTCTGTCAAATTAGCAGGAGCTTAAGTGTGCTTTAAGCTTTATGCCAGCTTTATGCCGGCTGTGGAAGGACAGGCAATGCCTAATCTGAATAAAGTTAAGCAGGTGAGGACAGCAGATGACACTCTACCTGTCATAGAGCTTGTTGGTGCAAAATTAACCCATCTGAGTCATTTCTTGAAGGAATGCAAATAGGCAGATTCCGTTCTTGCCAGATCAGAGTTATAGCTAAACAACCTTTCTGATGTACTACAGGATGCTCTAAAGCTGCACGTACTGCCTGATTATTTTATGGCCTTACATAAGCCTAATACCTTTCAAAAAAAGCCTTGTTTCCATTTCCACTGTTTTTTAGAAATTCAGTAGTGAAATGAGGTGCTTTTCCAAGTGTTAAAAAAAAAAAAAAAAGAAACCAGCTAAAGTTTACTGATCAATAAATCAGTACTGTATGCTTCTCTGTCCTGGTTTGAGTTAGAACAGGGCTAATTCTGTTCAGTGCTTTTACTTTTCAGCTAAGTCTCTTCTAACTAACTGCACTGTCTGAAGCTAACAGCGTATTTTCACAGACAGCATCTGCATCTAGCAGTGATAACGCTCCGTGTTTGGAGTTACTACCAAGGACTGGTGTGCAGATCAAGGTCACTGCTAAATCTTGTGTGCTACATTGAGGGGTGCAGAAAGTAAAAGGCTACACCTTCAGGGAGAAACAGTCAGTACAGCTGACCCTAAACTGACCAGAGAGGTATTCCATCCTACATCCATCATATTCAGTATAAAGCTGACAAATCATGAGTGTCTCTCTCTCATTTTCAATTGCCAGCATCCAAGAAGGACTCTGTCTGTTCTGCACTGGTTTTGTATATATTTTATTTTATTATTATTTTTTTCATAAAAGTTGGTTTACTTTTCTAATCTATAAATCTCTCTCCCTTACTCCCTTTTTCTTCCCCTTTTTTGCCTTTGGGATGGGAGAGGAGTTTTCAGAGAGTATCTGTGATAGGTCTCCCTGATGCAAAGTGTTGGTGATGGCATCTTTGTGTGTTTTGCTTCATTTGTTATTTGAGAGTTTCTAACTTTCTACTACTTGATATTTAGAATGAATCAAATGACACTTTGAAACAGCAGACAAAAATCAGATTTTATTGTTCTTTTAAATCAATAATTTTAAAGAGTACTAGAATAAATTTCCTTTATGGCACTATTAGTCCTGCATGCCACTGCCATTTTTAGTCAGAGTTGTAATTTATATGATAATAACAACAACAATAGAAAACATCCTTCGGCAAGATGAAATACAAATGATAATACATCCTCCCATCACACTTTAGCATTTCTATCAAGAGTCAGAGCCACAGAAGTCTCAAAATGAATGATGCTGAGGACCAGCACCCTGAAATGGACACTTTCAGTCTGGGGAAAGGATGATCAGAATCAATTTTTCTTGGCTAGATTAAGAGTGTTTCTAGGCAGAAAACTAAGTCTATAGGTGGATGCTATAGAAAAGAGAAGCACACTACATTCCTCACAACGCATTTCCTGAGGCTTATTGAAGGTTGTAATGTCCTTTTCTCAAAAGCATTTACATTTTCTTGCCTTGCTTGTGCTCATCTGGACCATCCCCTGACTTAGAGCAGATGTGTTTCTTTTCCTAAACCAGACCCAGAATATTGTGGACCCAGTCCTCTTCCTGTTTTGCACAAAATTCCTTTTTACTGCTCCTAAATTAAAACAGAGCAATGCTGATGCCTTTGGCTGTAATTGTGACCTGCTGAAAGTGGCAACTCCCAAAGTGTTGCCCAGATGACTTTTTAACCAAGGCCTATGTCATTAGAGTAATTATTAAACTTGTTTTTTCAAAGGAGTTTAACTTCAAACAACTTATCTTTTAAAGAAACTCTATTAAAGACGTTTTTCTCCCATGAATGTAGAATCACAGATGGAGAAGGCTGGAAAGGCCCTAGAGAAATAACGTTCTCCATACCTTTGCAGAGAGACAGGAGCCTGGTATGCTGCGACATTCTCTCAAGAGATGTTTGTCTTGTTGGTTGCTCAAAAGCGTACAACAAAGGCTGTTTCACATCTGCTTTGGGTAGTCAGTTCCTGTCTGTCATTCAGCTTCCCACTGTTCACCTTGCATCCCACCTAGCTCTTCTTCGCTTGCAGCTAAACCACATCGCCCTGGTATTTTAATGTAGACAGCCATTTACGTGCTGAAAATGCAAGTCAACACCACAGATGGCTTTCTGAGATTTTTATATACCTTGAATGTGCAGATATGAAAAGTATAATTCTATTGATTGATTTTTTTTGCAACAGCGTCACATAGTTACTTTGTGGTCCATAAAACTGAAGACCTTTTTTAGCAGCCTGGTAAATTATTCCCTGCTGTTATTCAAGCATTTGGTTTCTCTTCCTAAGCAGAATGTTCTCTTCTTGTCTCTATGGTGTTTGTCTCTATGATTTCAGGCATTGGTTCACTGTACAAAGATTACTTTGCATTCCAGCCCTGTCAACCCTCTAGTCTGGTGCCTTCCACAAATCCTGTTTTTGAGATGGAATGAGAATAATACATAGGACCAGATTTAGGATATTATTTGGAAGAATCATCCTAGAAAGGTTGCCCAGAACCTGCCCCCACTTTTACAAGTTCAGAGAATAACTTTTCAGGAATTGGGTGGGGTTTTTTTAACTCCATAATGCCCATTCACACTAGGACCATGTTTTCCAGGTTTGTTCATAGTCACGACATAGAGGATTGTGTCAATAATCCTACTGACATCAAGATTCATGTATCACAGGTTTTTTCATAATCTGTTTGGCCACATGTTCTGGTAAAGTAAAATATGAAAGTAAAGGTTTCATAAGCTTTGCTTTGACTATGCCATTAGAATGTTTCTTACCCCTTAACAAAATCTAGTTTTTGAAATAGGTGTTTAGCCATTTGTTTCTTATTTAGCCAAGTTGTTTAGCTGTTTAGCATTCTAAAAAAGGAAGGCATTCTGTAGTTCTACATGTCTGTTCTGCATGGGGTTATTATTGGTGTGGGGTTTTATTCTCCATTGCCTCCATGTTTCTCATGTATTTTGCTTATTTAATTATGTCTCTGGCTAGCTTTATCTTCTGCAATACACTTTTTTTTTTTAATTAATATGTATTTTCATTCTTGGGCTATTCCTTTATAGTCATCTGCAGCTGTGTGTCTTGTTTCTACTTTTTTTTTTTCCAATGCCTTTCTGAAATTCAAAAATGCAATGAGCTTCTGATACAGTTGTAATACCTTCTTGCCGTGCTTCTTATGTTTCATATGCATTGGGACACTTTGGTATTGTGTCTTTTAGGAAGGTCTCTCTCAGTAGTGCCAACTCTCAAACATTACACCTTTATCCCTTGGATTATACTCCTAACAAAATCTTCCTGAGGGATCTTTTTGTTGAGGTCCTTACTTTCCTGTTTTCAGTCCTTTTCTTGGCAAAGTCTTCTTTTGTGGATATTTTTCAAATGATGTTCAGACTTTCCAAGCTTTTCTCCCTTGTTTGAATGAAAGGGAAAAAAAAAAAAAAAAAAAAACCAACCCTTTCCCCTAGTAGTTAGTTTCCCCAAAATGTAGTGTTTCCATACTAGCTTTTAGTTTGAGTGCATCCAAAAGCTATCTGGGCCTTATGGTTAAGCTAATTGGCATAGATGCTCTTTTGGGGAATTGTACATGTGTTTAATCTTAGGGAAATGGCTTCAGACAAGCTCCTGCCCGCTTAGTGTAAGGCAGTGCTACCAGGGTTGCTGTTCCTTTTCTGTGTGAAGCACTGCTGTGCACTCTGATGTGAGGTAATTTGGGACCTAGGGCATCACGAAACGCAGAAACTGTCTGATGAACTACAGCTGACTTTTGCAGAGGTGGGTAGCACTAAATGCTCCTTTGATTGGCAGGATAGACTTGATTAAATGGAGATATAAGTATGTATATAAAAACATGCATCAAAATGAAGTTATGGATTGTCTTTGTCTTACAATACCATCCTTGAAAATACCACATAGTTACTTCCAGTATCCTGTTCTTACCAGCTCTGTGCTTTCTGTGTTTTAATCCATTCCCAACTACAGCTGCATTCATTCTCTGCTTCCACCTGTAATAGGCTGCTGCTGGGAAATCCCCCTTTCATTTTTTTTTTTCTTTCATCAGAACTTCTTGAAATCCTGACTCTTCTGTCCCATCTGAACTTACCACATACCATTTCCTCATCTCTTATAGCCCTTTCTCCCTTTTTTCCTTGCCTGTTCTTCTGGGTCATGCTTGATACTAGCATACCAGTCCTACAGATTGCCCCATCATGTGCCTGTAATGCTGACAGTTTGATCCATGCATAAGATTTCAAATTCTTCCTGTTTTATTAACCACATTTCTAACATCTGGGAATATACGGCTCAACAAGCTACCTTATTCCTCTCCCCAGTTTGCCTTGTCCCATCAGCATCAGCTGCCTACTTACAAGGATGATGGTTTTCTCTTTTATGTCAAGTCTTCCCATCACACCCCTTTTGCAGGATGTCATTCCATGTTCCCTAAGGCTCGATACTTGGGCTCAATACTGCCCCGGTACCCTTGTATCCTACATCCTCAGGATTGATGCTTTGGAAATCCACTCTGTGCACTTGATGTTGTGTACCAATACGCAATAATGAATTAAAGCAGCCCTGCAAATCTGACAGGGAAACAGGCTAGCAGAAGCACTATCTATGTTTGTTTGCCATTTATGCTGATAATTAAAAAATAATTACAGCTGCATGTTTGCCAAGAAGCAAACTCCTTTGGTTGTATGGGTGAGAATAATTTTGCAAGGGAAGATTAAAGCATATTCCCTTCTTTGGTGGGATCTGAGTGTCAACCTCTTGTTTGTGAACTGAAAAATTTAATTGCTCCACGATGGAAACAGACTTTAAATAGTAAAAGACTGTGTTATCACTTCACTTTCAGTGACTCAGCTGGCAGAACTATGTCCCTGATTAGCTAGACAAAAATTCTTCATCATTCCATCGTTCCTCCCCAATTACCTTTTTCATTCTCCCAGAGCTATCCGTATTTTGAAAACATGAATTATTTAAATCTGTCATAAGAGGAGAGTTGGAGTCTTCATCTCCAGACAGGCCTTGGGTGCTTTCATGTGATGTCCAGTATTTCCCTGGGGATTGTGATTTTCTGGGACATGGGCATCTCTTCACTTGAAACTTCACTGGGACCACTGAGTCTATGTCAAAGTGAAACACCTTCATTTCTGCTAGGCTTCACTTGTGCACTATTTCAGTCAGCTTTGGAGACCAGAGATCATCTAAGCTGTCAACTGTATAGCATCTAAGGCTGCAGAAGTAGTACAATAAGATGTCCGCTACAGGCATATGTTGGTAATCTGTTTGCTGTAACTATAGCAAAACTAGAAGCTGGCAGTCTTCTGAAAGTAATTCTGATTATCTTGTGCCCTTTGGAACTAGCAGGTTCAAAATAAATAAGGATTTTAAACAAGTTCTGTCCTAATTTCTCAGCATCCATCTGGAATTGCCAGCAACCTGTATTTATCCTGAAACTGTCCGAGTGTAACACACTTTCATTTTCGTTTTGATTTGTTGTTGCCAGGACCCTGCTGCCTACATAGATGGTTCCTTTCTGACATCTTCCCCTCACCTCACCTTTCCCTATCCCATCAGAGCTGAGCAAATGTAGTAGTGGCTGCAGAAAGGGGCTAAGAGGGAAGTGTAAATAGTTTCCATCCTTCTTCCCCTTTTTAAGGCTATTCCCAGTTGTATGCCTTCCATGGACCTTCCTTCCCTAGCAAGAAACACAACATTATGGAAATTGGCAGGCTTGCTCAGATAAAGCATCCTAAACTCATGGGAAGAGTCGTCCACCTCCAGTGACAGAGAGCAGATGGACTTTGCATGAATAGAGTATAGGTTCATATTAGTAACAAATGACCTATGAGTTTGCCCCCAGAGGTTCTTCTGGATAAAGCACAACCTCACAAGGACATCTGTTTGTTGTGGCATTTCTTGAAGCATCAGTACTGCAACAAAGTGCGTGTGTGTGTGTATGTTTATATATATAAAGTATATACATAATTGTATATGAAATAATGTGCATATATAAATATATATAAAGGAATCTGGAAACCAAAAGGATATTCAAAGATTTGCTTTCATTTTGAAACATTTAAAGTAGACCTCTGTTTTTCAGGTGGTCAGTCCTTAGCTGGTCACAAGTTTCTGGAGTTTGGAAGCACAAATCCTGGAGGTGCTAGACAACCAATTGCTATAAATGGGTGTATATCTTTGAAAGGGCAAAAATCACTGCACTCATCTTAAGGGGAAAAAAAGGAGAGTCTTGCCAAACTTTCTGATGTCTTTAACCTTTATCAAATAACTTTTGTGGTTTATGGTACAATTACAGGAAAGGATGAATATTTATATAATTAAATAAGATTTATGATAGTCCCTTTTGCATAGAAGCAACATATCAACCTCTTTTCATTTTCAGACTGTGAATATATTAAAATGGTTAAGTAAAACCAGGCCTACCTCTCCATTTTGATAGAGATCTTGTTTCTCCATTAAAAATGAGATTTACCACTATTTACAAATGCTTCTTGTTCTCAGTTCAGCAGTCAGCTTTATAAATAGGTTATTGTTCAGACTTCTAGTCCAGAAAATATGGCTATTCTGCTTAACTTCCCATTAAAAAAAATTGTCAAAAGACTTTCTGGATTTGAGGTTATATTACATCAGACTGACTCCTGTCCTGGTGTCCTTATCAATGCATTCTGTCATATTCTTCTGACAGTCCTCCTTTTTAGTGAACCCCTGCTGATAATTTCCCTTTTTAATGAGCCAATTTCTCCATCTCTTTATAGAAGGATTCCAAAATCTCTCTTTGGGAGAAGACATGGGGTAACAAATTTCTCAAATGAGATACTTACTATTAAAATGTTTGTAAGTCATTTCATTACCTCTGTTTCCAAGCTAGACCACGAAAGAGAGAAGTACTCAGTGCAGTTGGCTAAATATTTAAGAAGAGAAGGGATTGCTTCCTTCTGTCACTCTTAACCCTTGTATCTATGGATGAGTTTTATTTAGGCAACTTTGGCAAGGCTTGAAGATTTGAAAGCAAGAGGATGTACTTATGAGTACATAGTGATAACAATTACCTATTTAAAACTCTCAGTAATGAGCTGAGATGAACATTCTCTCAGGCTAGGCATTAATATATTTGCCAGTCCCAAGCAGTCACATGCAGAGCTTTGGCTGGTCAGGCACTTGTCACATGGGGAAATGGCAGCTGCCAGAGCTCCTTGCAAAGGGCTGTGCCTTGATCCTGCAGAGCTGCCATTTCCTCTTTTTCTTTTTCCATTAGCTTTTTTATCTTACCATGTCTTTAGGTTGTTGGTTTTTGGTTTTGTTTTGTTTTGTTTTGTTTTTTCCTAAATCTCTAATGTTTTGGCTTCTTTGCTTTAAACTTACTAGTATTGACTTTGTCTCATCTCTTCATCTTTTATTTGTTTCTGCTTTCTCCCCTTGCATGGCTTGTGGCCTACAAGCTGTCTCTAATAAGAATTTAGGTGGTAGGATAGCTCTGGCTCATTGTTAAAATTCTTTTGGTAGAAATAGGCTCTACACCACCATGTCCCCAGGATATATCTATGTATTGGCTCATATGGAAGGGTAAGTAATGGAAACATGCTCCTGTGTCTTCTGCAACCAGAGGCTGTAAGGAGAAGGTTTCAGAATAGATGATAGCCCTAGGAAGATCCTTCTGAAATACAAACCGAGTTTGTTAAATTTGTTATCCTGACCAGAGATACAGGGTATAGTCAGTACCAATAGCTCAAATCAATGATGAAAAAGGAGAAGGAGAAAACAAAACTTTGACATTTCTGGATGGAAGCTGACTTTAGAATGCAAATCCTCAGGAATATTTACTACTAAGACCAGGTGCCCACTTTTGACTTTTCTTTGTGTTTTGCAATTACAGTTGTAAACCATAGTATAAGAAAATCTTTCAGTATAGATTGCGGAAAACTTGCCTATGAGCTTCTCTTGCCAATTCTCTTCTCTGTTCTGTCCAGTCGAGACAGTCTTGCAGTGTCTTAAGGGGCAATGCAGTTCCCAAGGAGACAAGGTCTAAGGTGTTCTAAACATCCTGTCTGGCCCTGCATATACCATTATGCACTAAAGTTACAGAAACAGTATGGGCAAAATGCATATTTTAAATGGTTTACTACATGTACAGTGCATTTAGAAAATGATGACTTCAGACATATGTTCAAAACAAAATTCAGTGGTGGCTGCACAGGATTGAAGATCTTAAATCACTGTTTTCTATTAATCACATATTTCATTGCTCTATTTAGCTTTCTAAATAGCACATTTCATTTTGGATTTGATGAAACTGGTATATTGCCTATTAGTTATGAATCCAAGAACAGTCAGCACATTCTAAGTGAATGTGCTGATTAAATAGGAAAGAATAACTGAGTCCTCCTACATAGAGCAGAAAAGAGGAATATTTTCTTGCAGTGAAAGCCCATTCAGCTTCCAACAAACCACCTCTGTGAATCCCCTGTATAGATGAATATTATGGTTCTTAGCTCAAAAAGGGGTGTCTGGGATGACTATAAAGACTTCATGGTTTTTGAGTTGGAATTTACCTGCATTTGTCTTTTATTTCAGTCTGTCATTTCCAAAACAACAAAGTGCCTCTTTTTTTTTTTTTCTTTTTTTTTCCCACTCATCTATCTATAGATAAGTCAGGACACTGGCAGCTTTCCTCCAGACCTATTCCTGCTTCTGCTGCTGCAAAACTCTGATTCTGCTGCATAGTAATTTTGTAAAAAGAAAATCTAAAAATACATATTTAAATGTACTGGTTAAGTATTTCCAACAATTTCTAGAAACTTAATACAGTCCCCAGTGGTATGACAACCAACAAATGCATTTATATTAGTTCCTTCCAAGGAAATAAAAACCTGAGCTTATTTTAAAAATTGACAGAAGAAGGATGCTTCAGCTCCATTTCAGATCAGTGAGAACAAAGTGCTTGTTTCCCTTGAGCACCTAAGTCCTTTTGCCTCCTTGAAAACCCCAGCCTGCATAGAAATTGCCTCTAAGACACTTTTCAGCAACAGCCCTACTGAAGGTGAGGAGGCAGACCTGCCTAAGGTCTATCTCCATATAAAGTAATGAGAGGCTTGAAATCTGTCCCCCAGCTCTGCTAATCTTGCTAGGATCAATTTGTTTGGTTGTAAATAGCTGCCGTTCATCGGCTGTTTAATACTGAAGCCCCACAGTCCCTCTCATTAATAAGGATGCTCAAAGAAAACATGCTGTGCTTTTATTTGTACATCTTCATCTTCTTACTCATTATACGTAACAGTTTTACTGAGTGTTTCAATGCCTAATCATGTCGTTGTGGGGTTTTTTCTTTCCGAT
Source organism: Merops nubicus (assembly GCF_000691845.1). Lineage (NCBI taxonomy): Eukaryota > Metazoa > Chordata > Aves > Coraciiformes > Meropidae > Merops > Merops nubicus. The sequence goes on along the minus strand of NW_008583622.1, from coordinate 19,385 downwards.
CCATAGTCGTGGTTTAATATACCATTACAATTTAAAGCCCCTGTAAAGAAAAAGTGGTTCTTATCTGCTGCAGAAATTACTTTCATTAAGCACGTTCCGACAGTGTGTGTGAGCATGGAGGTACTCAAGGAAAGCTGTAAATTGCAGTGCTGTTAACTGCAAACCTACTAAATGGCAAAGAAGGCTCAACAGCTTCAAGAATAATGAATCACAACTATGGTTTTTTTTTTCATTAAAGCTGATTGCAAATAAAGGCAGCAGTGTTTTCAGATTGGCACTGGCCTCCTGCTGAGCATTGATCCGAGTTCTTGGTAGGTGTGCAGTCACAGGGACAAGTCTCTTCCCCAAGCATAGTGTGTCCCAAAGCTAGAAGAGACGCATGCACGTGACAGCATACACCTAGCAGATAGCAGCCTGATTTCCTAGGGGTATTGTGTAGTTTGTCACCTCCTGTTCCAAGCCAGTTTCTGTGGTATGGAGATCTTAGCTGACTTAGGCTCTTAGAGGAAAAAAAGTCAACAGATTTATGCTTACTATCCAGCGTGATGTTCCATTGTTGAATTCAGCAGTGATCTAGTGACTGCAGAAGCAGTATAAATTAGAAAGCCACTAGATACTACAGCAAACAACCAGTGTGGTTCCCATTCAACAAAAACAAGGCCATGTGCCCTTCTTTTCCTTTCCTGTTTGTTTTTTTTTTCTTTTTCTATAGAATTGTCCTAAATATAAGACCAATCCTCTCTGCAAAAGATCTAACAGAGCCCACAGTTTTATGAAATTGAAGTGATATTCAGCTTACATGTCCTGAATTCTCTTAATTGCTTTCTCTTCTGTTTCCATCTTAGTGGAAATTACAGTGAGAGTGTCACTATTTAGTTAATCTTGATAATACACAATATGATACTCATATTCATAAAATGCACAGGAATATAAATCAAGGCAGAAGGCCTCCGTTCCAGATTCAACTGCATTTACTTAATTCCTAGACCTTCCTGAGCACTGTGAAACAGGGACATTTCTCTGTGGTATTTCTTTCCTAAGTAGCCCAAGCAACCAAGTCTGTAAAGTGACCAAAAAAAATGCATGGCTCTGGTGAGTTGATTACTTATGAGGGGCAAAATCCCTGAGAACAACAAAAGCAATAATGAAATATTAACTAGAAGATAAAAATAAACCCATGAGCATGGGTAGAGAGATAGTTAGATTAAGACCTATGTTGTATCTCCAAAGCTCCATGACCAAACATCTTGGGAAGCATTGCACGAGTTAATTAACCCCTGAGAATTATTTTCTCTAAATTGAGTGTAAAAGCAGTTTCCTACTTCACAAAAGTGTTTGATACTACATAATTACCAGGTAGTTCTTTGATTCATCTTCTCAAGTTGAAGGTGGCATAGCAGCGTGAAGCACTCCTGTAGTTTCGAATGTAGTCATCTGCATCTTAAGGAATGCACTCAGTGGCCTACGGAGAGAAAGGAACCTCACTAAGGAACCCGCTGAGGAGTCTTCTGCTGCTAACAAATAACTGCTGAGGGAGTCTGGGAGTGGCACAGATCCCTGGCCATCTTTAGCTTCACACCAGAGGAGGATTTGGACCATTACTTTCTAAATGTTAAGATGAATCATTTGAAGGAGCGCACTTAAGTGATGTATGTCCAGTCTCAAGGATTATTTATGAGTACTGAATAAGGATTAGGCATGGCAGAGATAAGTAATAATGTATTTTTTCATAAGTATATATGAATATCTGTATATGTATTTGTGAAGCAACTGATTTTGAGGAAAAAATACCAAATGCATCAACCATATTACTGAACAAGTTGAGTGAAATTCACCAGCCAATGTCAGATATAAATTAAACGACAACCAGGCTTGACTAAATCCTCTACTATGTAGTTTACCAGTTCAAAGCACCACCTTCCACACAACAGCATGGGGATAATTTAAAATAGACATGTCCCTTTCATTATACAAAAAAAAGTAGTAGTCATTGGAGTTATTTTCAAGAAAAATCCCAGAGGTTAATAAGCATGCAATTGTTTTATACCCGTGGGTCTATTAACCTATCCTTTCTTGCAAGATTTATGTACAAAACTCAGCAGGAGTTTTCTGGGAATATTTGCACGTCTAGTTCCCATTAAAGTTAATAGGAGGTGTGCATGTAAACATCTTCTACACAAATAGGGAATAAGTTTTCTTTGAAGACTCCGAAGAGAATTCCTGGTTTGCTCTAGTGCATTAAACCAAACAGACAGTTCAGAGATTTGTCCTATTCTTTATCTTATTGTCACCAGAAAACTGTCTTTCCATATCTTCTTTCTTCTTCCTCTTGCCAATTATTCTTCCCTTCTATACTCTCCCCTCACATTTTTCTTTCATTACTAGATGGACAACTTAAGAATCAATGCTGATGTGACAAACAATATAGTTCTTTTCACATCAGCAATGTTGCACTCTTTCAAGACAGAAGAAAACCAAGGAAACACTCAGGTCATCTTGGTTCTTAATGTAACCAAAAATAGAGCAGTGCAATTCCTTCCCAGAGAAGGCCATTGTTACAAGATGGGTGATATAGGATTTCAAAGGGAGAGTGGACAAGTACTTGATTGAGAAACCCATTGAGGGTCGCTGGATAGACAGATGACATAAGGATTGGGAAATCCCTGAGCTGAACATAGCTGGCGGATGGGAGAACATTCAGGAGAAGTATTACAAATGCACACACTCATCTTTCTCTCCTTTGGCTATTTGTGTATGGCCACTGTTGGAGATAGGATACCCATCTGCAGCAGTCTGAATGGTTTCATATGATGTTGAACAATCCAGTATTAGTCCATCTCACCCTGTGCTGGCCCTGCATTTCAGACGTTTAGTAGATAAAACCTTCAGGGCTGCAATACTAGTGAGGAAGGGAAGGAACTGCCTGGTTGTTGCTGCACTTTGTGCCTGGGGGAAGGTGTGTCCTGATGAGGGGTGCTCCCCCAACATCCCTAACTTTCCCTGGTAATTCTGAAGTCTAAAGGAGAGATAGACGGCACCAGGCTGACCCTAGGAAAGGAAGGAAAAGAGAAAGAAATTCCGTGAAGGATTTTCTAGATGAGGAGGGGCAGCAGAACAGGGGCTAATACACTGAAAGCAACCATGACATCAAGCTGTTAACGAGCGCATGTATGTTTGCTACATGGCAGCAACACTGCCCCAAAAACTGTTTCTGGGGAAGGAAAGCCCAAGGAAAATCAAAGTCCATGAGACTGTTGGAAAGTAGTGGTCTTCCTCTGATGGAGAGCTTGTCTCAGATCTCAAATACCATGCATTATCCTGTGTGTTGCTAGTAATCCCTTAAGCAGCAAGCACAACTGGAATATACTAGTTGCAGATCCACTGGACTCCATTGAGCAAAGCTGAATTTTCCTCAGGGTCTTTGATGAAGTGTATTAACAGTAGGATTTCCATGCTGCTTTTTTGGCAAAGGTAAGAAAAGACTTCCCTACTGGTTCCAGCTATGGAGGAGAGATTTTTCGTGACTTGGTTCTTTCCGGGAATCATTTACTGTTTTACCTTCTGTTGCTGAACTGTGATGTGAGGTTGCTGTGTGAAGCTGAACAGATGTTCTGTGGCTTCCTAAATATACCATATGTTGTAAAACGGGGGATGTTGATTATTAAATGTATAATTTGCAGAGCAATTTCGAAATCTCTTGTGACAAATGATTCAGTCCTTCAGAGCTCCTGTCTCTTCATCTGCATTTGTATAGCAGCTAATATACAGTGCTCTACTTCATATTTGGGCCTTTTTGCATGCAGTATGCGTTTGTTGCGCTTATTTGATTTAGTTAATCTCTTTGTCACTTTACAGCATAGCACATGAATTCTCAAGAGAGGGCTGCAGGTTATGTCATTTAGAAATCCAGTGCAGTGTAGGATTTGAGAATGTGTTTCTATTGGCTTTTTTAATTTTCTTATTAAGCGGTCAATGAAAATATCACAGGGTGACTGTGGATCTCATAATGTGTGCTTGTACATCTGCCTCTTTCTCCCTTCAAAACTCTGTCCTTCCTTTTTTTTCAGAATAACATGAAAGGAAAAAAAATGCTTTGATTTTGTTGTTCCCTATAGCATTGCAGGGGGAATGTGTGTCTCCTAAGGCAATGCTTAAGGTTGTTCCAGCAATTGCAGCTTCCAAAGGATTGCTGCCTTAGAGAGGAAGCTGTTCTAAATTAAAAACAAAACCAAAACCTGGGGGAGAAAAACCTTCTTTTTATATCTTTGGCTTCCAAAAATGGAGCCGTAAGTCATTGCACCTGTAGTCAATTATCCAATCAAAACAATTGCTGTTTCACAGTGATTTGCTGATTTGCCAGTATGAGAGACAGCTGGGTTTGCCATGGCCAAGTAGTAAAGCACAAAGGAATGAACTCTTCTGAGCTCAGGTTCTTCCCTTTTTAAAGCACACAGAGAAATAATCTTTCTGCTTCAAAACAAGACTTCCTTCAAAAATAAAAATATATGAAAAGTCTTCAAAATAAATAAAAAAAAAAAGTGGAAAGTCGGGAGTAGTTGTTTTGGAATTTTTTTTATGTAAGATGACTGCAGTGGACAGATGCTCTCAGTGGAGGTGAGTTGCTCTACTCTAATGGACAATATTAAAATATTTGGGATACTCTGTGTCCTGGACTGCTGTAGCACAGCCTCTTGGCCCTTGGCTTCTGTAACTTTCTTGTTGCTGTCATGACAAACTTTATCTGTCCTTGCTGCACTGTTCATACATTTGGCTTTTTCTCCCAGCTACAGAGGCTGAATGTTTAGTTGTTCAAATATGAGGATCTGTTAGCCATCTCTTACATATTTCATGTATCATATAATATTTCTGTTGAGAAAAAAAAAAAAACAAAACCACAACTTTAAGGAAATAACCTGGCCCGTCTTCCAAATTTAGTCCTACTGATACGTAATGGAGTGAACTTCACTAAGCCAACAGTATTACACAGAAGCAAAACAGGTGAAAATAACTTATTATACACATATAAAGGACAGGTTATAGTGTTTAGATATTGATTTTTTTTCTTTTTAAGAAGTGTAGAGTAATTCACTACAGATAAGTGTTTGATGGAGTTACAGCTCATAAAAGTGGTTCTCCTCCATCTACTTCTGGATTCATTCTCTGCATGGGATCCACTCTTATTAAAGCTGAGCAATGAGGTTGTAAAGGACAGTTAATGGAGGGAAAGCAACTTTTCCCTCTGTTTTTTTAACGTGTCAGTGCAGTTGTAAGGGTGAATTGTACTTTTGAGAGAGATTTCCAGGAATAGTCACTATTTTCCAGGAAAAAGTAAAGCTCTAATCTCGTATATTTCTTAAGAGTTTGATAATTATTAAATTATATTAGCCTGGTAATGGAAAATGGCAACTCCACAGGAACTGCCCTGTGTGCTGTTGAAGCAGGTGAGGCTACAGTACTCTGGCTGTTGGGCTTTCAAGAAAAATAATTGTCAACTCCCTTGGGTCTGAATTCAGTTACCTGAGTATAAGCATCTTGTGCCATCTAAGATACCATAAGTTATCCAAAATGCCTGGACAGGACTAGCAGGTTTGATTTAAAAAAAAAAAAAAAAAAAAAAAAAAAAAAAAACAAAAAAAAAAAAAAAAAAAAAAAACACACCACACAACAAACACAAGATACCTATGTTTTTCTGTAGCAGCAGCTAGAGATCAGTGGGAGTACCCTGGGGCATGGATGGTGCACTGAATCAAGACCATGATATTCTGGGATTTTCTACATGCCTGAACAGTGAATTCCCAGTCAGATAGCTGGGAAAATTGCACCTGACCAAGCAGGCAAAAACAAGAGCTAATTTGATCTCAATCCCATTAATTTCAGATGTGTGTCAAGAGATATTAAAATAAAAAGAAAGATCTAGGCATCAATGAAGTACATAAATTTGAGTGTGAGATGTGATTCAATACATAGTGTCTGTCACCACATGAATACCTAAGTCTGAAGATATTTTTCAGACCTGGTGATCAGGAGTGACTCTAGTTTGTTTTTTTTTTTATTATTTGATTGAATTCTCCCCTGAGAATTTCTTGCTTATTGCTTTTGAAATAGTATGGAAGAGAACAGATGACTACTAGCAAAGGATAAACATTCAAAGGCTGCTAAAACTGAGCTGAACTCGCAGGTTTTTGGAGGCTCGTTGGAGCTTTCAAAATTAGTATGGCAGTCTTGCAAGGACAACATGAGAAAAGGTCCTTCACAAGGAACTGATTTTCTTCTAGAAAGAAATGTTTTAAGAGACCTTATCTTAATTTTTTTTTTTTCTCAAGAAATTGGAATTATAGTGACATGAAAAGCATAATAATATAAAATGTAATTAAACTTAACTTTTAAGAATACCAGGGACTGTTTGTTGTCATTGAGAAGAACAATGTGACTACTGTTCTTCTTAGAACAATTTCCCTCTCTATGTAAATCATAGCTTTTAAGTCAGCTTTTAAGAAAGGCAACGTAAGTCTTAAGAAGAAAGCTGTAAGCAACACTTGAATCTCAGCACGATAGGGTCAATGGGACGAAAACTGGCCCTGCCACAGCAAGCACAGGATCTCTGATGCTCAAACAGTTCAAACACCAGGAATTTACATGGTCTAAACAGGAGAAATCTTTCATCAGGGCTGAGTCCTCACCACTAAGAAAGATGACAAACTTAAAAGGATGTCTTACTTTGCTTTTTTTTCCTCCTCAACCACCTACTTGCTTGTTTCTGTGATCTACATCTGAAAAAACTTGTTCAAAATCACTTTAAGGTACGATGCGATAGAAGCAGATCTACATCTGAAGCATTATATTCAGAGGGTGCATTTAAAGTCTGCTTATAAAGCCAAAAAAAAAAAAAAAATTGCAAAAAAAGTTTTCCAGTGTTTATAAGACAAAAAATTTCATTTTTTATAGCAAAACAACATTTTAGTAACTAATGAATGATAGGAATGATAGACAGCACTTTCTTCTTTGAGGTGTCCTTTGTACATTTCAACACAAAATTTGCATAACTGAACTGCTGAGTGTTGTCAATCTCAAGTATTTGTAGTCACAAATCAGGCTCAAAAATTATGTTGAGTTAAAATAGCTCTGCATGCATGCACTCATACATACACTGACCACATCATAGGAGCAGTAAATAGTGGGGACATAGGAGGGATTTACTTGGCCTTCTAGTTTTTGGAACTTTTAGATCTCACTCATTTCATAGGTATAAGTTTTTCTCATCAACTATGGAGTGCAGAAATTTAAAATAAAATAAATATTCTCAGACGATTTTAGCCATAAGATCTAACTTCAACACAGTGAAAATGCCAAGAGCTGCGATAAAGTCATGAATGCTGGCAACCCCACATCTTCTGAGCAAAGCTAAGGCCCCATGTCTTAGTGTGGCAGACTTTGATATCAAGAATGCTGCTTTACTAGAAAAATAGGAGATAATAGAAATGAAATTGTCCAGCAAGATATTTTGCTTCTCAGATGATGTACGTTTACCTGTGTATCTGTATAAATATGGATGTACTATCTATATATGAGTAGAAGAGCATGATGAGTCATATACATACATATGACATTGTAATGGTTTGAAACCTGCTGCCCCTGGTGGGTGGAGATCTGAAACCCTAAACCAGGTACAAGCCTGAGTGAAAGGTGCGTACACCTGTCCTATTCCCACTCCCCTTTTTCCTGTCTTCGGGACTTCCTGCCAAGGTCTATAAAAAGGGGAGAAAGGCACGCCTCTCTCTTCTTCTTCTTCCTCTTGCTTTTGCTCCTTTGACCTTGCACCTGGGCACACGCTGCTCTGCTGCTCCCTGTGCTACATGTGGCCGTGGCCATCTTGGAGACCTGGGCCTGATCTGCAGACTCTTCCCTGCCTCCATCCACGTCCAAGGATTGTGCATCCAGCTTCAATCCACCTCAGTCCAGCGAGATCCAGCACCGGGGAGCCTCAGCACAGCATTTGGGTTTTGTATATTTGGAAGTTTAATCTTCCTTACCTTGTTGTTCCTACAACCCCCCTTCCCTGTTAAACCCCTACCCTTCTTCCTTTCTGTACCCTGTTAAACCCCTTCCCTTCTTCCTTTCTGATCCCTGTTAAATAATATATTTCGTTTTGTTAACTTTCAATTTGGTGCAAGGTTTTCATTACCCCTGCCTTCCTTATTTACCTCTCTATTTGGGGAAACTGAGGGATAAGGGAGGTGGGACACAGTTCTGCCTTCTAACCGGGACAGAACAGACATAATAGTAAGGTGTCTTACATTGAAGAAGAGTTTCCCAGTTGAGAATAAGTGGTGAGTATAGAGAATGTAATGAATGGATATCATAAGCAAATGCTTCTCCTTCTCTTGAGCAAGGAGAAGTAGAAGCCCCATTTTAATATTTTCAAAGTCAGAATTTAACATGAAGAATTAAAAATTAAAAAAGACAATGACAGTAACTAAAGGATATTGGATAAGGAGGATGGATGGTATCTCACGTATGTGGCCCTTTGAAAGTATAGGAGACATTATTGGAGACTATTGCACAGTATAGCTCAGTTCTTTACTTGTTTTTACAGGGGTTCATGGATTCTACCAGAATAAAAGAATAATCCTACTTTGTAAAGAAACCAGATGTCTTTTTTCTGCCTCCATGAATACCTATGAGGTATTGGAAGTCTTTAGTCCTGTGCTTCTTATCACAGCTGGGAACAGAGAAACACCTGTACTATTTTTGTTTGCATTCTCTTTCCTGTACCTTTCAGGAAATTGAGAGCAGGTTTTGTCTGCACAAGTATCTCAGGAAACTATTCTGTGGATGACTTTTGTCAACGGTAACTCATAGTTCTCTGTCCCTGCTACCCAGAGCAAAAAAAGAAAGGCCTAGCTCAAATCATGCTCTCTTCCTGTTCGGTTATTTTTTACTACAATAACGGAGCTTTGACCTCTTATCCATTTAAAATGCAGCTGATGATTTCTCCTCTTTTGCCTGATGATCTGAGCATAAAACTTTTTTTTTTTTTTCCCCATTTCACTTGCTGTTCTGCCTTTTTCTATTCCTCACTGCACAATCTGTCTTACCTTGAAGGTCGTTGACAGAACTCTCTCCCTCCCTCCTTGTCTAGTCGAGTCTCTTATCTTGGAACATTAATTTAGCTTGCCTACAGCGAGTGATAGTAATAAAAAATAATTGGTTATTTTCAATACCACTAATCAAGGTTGTATCTATGTGTCTTTCTCTTTAACACTTATAATTCCTTTCTGTGAAGTGTACCTGGAATCCATTGAATTCATCAGTAGATAAATATTATACACAATGTTTGTTTTTCTTGCACTGAAAGTGTAGAAATGCTAAACTTTACTCCAGGAGTAAGAGCTCAGATTTACTACTTGCTTCTCTCACAGAAGAGTTGTCAAAAATTGTCATTTTTGGTTAAAATGAATATTTAACAGTGTGAATAATAATACTTTTGTTTAGATAGGTGACTTCATGACTACTATGAAACACCTATATTTTAATTTCCCTCATTTGCAACCATTTCAGTTGTGACTGGGACACAGCAATAAGAATGAAATTGTGCTCAGATGCTGTCTCCCTAGACAAAGAGTTCACTATCCTTCCAAAGCTGGACGGTCAAAAACGTACACAGCCAGCTCTTACACTGGATTGCTTGGTCTTCTGCTGAGTTATTCCAGATGGAGAAGAAACTGGGAATGAGTTAGTTGTCTTCATAGCCGTGTTTCTGTTGTTTGGGTTAGATGGTTTCTTTTCTCGTTTCTTTTTATAGCCCATGAATGCATGTGTTTAACATAGGAGAAATATAAAAATCCTGAAGATTTTTGCCCAGGCTAGAGCACCAACTCTTTCAGTCAGCAAACTGGCTTACACTTTCTGCTTTATTTAGAAGGTCAGAAACATTAAAGTCTAGATGGTGGTAGGCTTTCATCTCAGTCTCTTCTCTTTTTCACTGTTGCTCAATTTTTAACACTTCTCACACTTTCCTTCATGCAAAATAATACTCTCAAATGCTCTCCTTAATCTTGCATTCACCTCTGACTGAAAAAATGTACCTAACTTCTCTCCTACCCCAATAAATACAGCAGTTTCGATGAGGTTTAAGCTACTCCATAACAGAAACCTAATACCAACACCACACTATTCTTATATGCTTTCCATACTTTGCAGTCCCAAAAAATTTAAGTTTAAAATAATGGACATTTTCTATTGATCATAAACTCAACGTTACAGCTGCAGACTTATATAACTTTACCCTTGCCCTGCCCTTTGTTAGCTCGGTGATTTGTCTTCAGTGCACAGCAGTTATGTAGAAGGGATTATTTTGCAATTGTAATTGTATCAGAGTAATCTTCAAGGAAAGAAAGTCAGTTTTTAAGCAACTGGGAACTATTTTACTCTCCTATAAATCAAAATAGGTGAGCAAATTTTAGTCTATTTCACTGAAAAACAAACAAAGAAACAAACAAATAAATAACATTTTAAGCTTGAGACCAAGTGTGGAGGATTCATCTGGAAATAGTGTTGTTTATCAGAACGTTAAAGAAAATGAAAAGCAGAAAGTAGCCTTGAAATAACCTGATCTACAAAACAAAGCAAATTAATGTCTTCCTGAGTCCTCTTTGAGACATGGCTCTATTTATGAAGGATGAAGCAACCCGTGACATGTTACCTTTGACCTTGTGTTGTTCTCTGTGTGTTGTTGCTGACTTCTCAGAAGCTTCAGGTACCTTCTGGTCTGATGTCAATATCAAGCCTCCCATTCACTTCATTAGGAGAAGCCATTCATCCTGGCTCTTTGATGAGGTGATTCCATGAGGCTTGTTTTGCTGAGCAGGAGCCAGACTCTGCAAATCTTTCTTACTGGCACAGTTTTCTTTCTGAATCCATTAGTACGTGCTATAGAACAAGGGATAAGGTAATACCATTTTGTTGCATGGTTGAAACAAAGCCATACAGAAGACAACAGCCGCTTGAGAAAATTCAGTAACACCATGTGAAAATATAGATTCTGAAATTATGCTGAGTGTATGGACTAGACCATAATGTAGTTGGTTTTACAGACTAGTTCTGCACTGTGATCTAACCACAGTAAGATAATGAACTGTCCTTATCCACTTAAGGATAACTAATTTTGGTGTAACATCTTGAGGAACGTTGCCACTCTGAAAGCAATCAAGCCCATTTTGTCTCTCATAGCAGGTACTGCAAGAAATGAAGGACACTTATAGCTACACCCAAGTAAACAGAGGCATAACAAACAGACCTCGAGCCATCTTTTCTGTCACTGATCCATATATAACGGGAGAATTCTCTAACCCTGCCACTGAAATCCTATTTGCACAATGTACCATTTTCCTTTTGTTTTAGGTATAAAGGACATAAAAGTCAAGGTAGTGAAAATAATGTTTACAAGGTTGTCTTTCTTTTTAAACCTCAGGGGAAAAGACTATCAGAGTTAAGGTTTCCTTTCTTTTTCTTTAAGCTATATTGTTAGTCATAAGAAAAATATGATGGCAACTTGTGATCTTTCGTAACTCTTGCTGTAACACCTACAGAGAACAATGTAAAGCAAGGATTCAGTGACATGCTTTAAATTAGATCTCACTTTAGCAGACTTCAAGAGGATGTTTTATAGTAGCACAATTTCAAAAAGCAATACATTCCGTGGACTTTTTTATAATAAATCACAATTTCTGTGGCTGGCAGTTCCAAATATCCCCTTTGCTATTATTTTAGTGGCAGTACATCTTTGAATAAATATTTCCTCCCTGAGAGTGCCTCAGATTCTTCTTGCAGTCTGGTCACAACCTGGACTTGAAAGCACAGGCCTCTGGGTTACACTAGGAAATGCAGCATCGCAAGTGGTTTTTCTCAGCCTCACTCTGCTGTCAACATACATTCTGTTGATTGGTATTAAAGTGGTCTTTCTACAGCAAGTACAGAACAGAGGAGTAGAGAGTCTTTTCCTATACAGTTTTGATACTGATGAACACTTTAAGATGCGCCTTAATGCAAACAGTATTTGCAAAGCATTAGTGAGATGAAGCAGGGGGGGGAGGGGAAATGCAACCAAAATTCAAAACACACCATTCTGTTAGGGACTTTCCAATTCCTGTTAAGCAAAGGGTAACGCAGTAGCACAAGCGCTGTATTTCCCATTGTCAGTCCTTTTGCTGAGTTACATATTAACATTCAGGTCCCAAATGAGAGAAGGCTAACTTCTTGTTGCCTTTTATTGGTAGATGCAAATGACTTAGATTCAGCAAGTTATCTGAGCATACAGTTGGCCATTGAATTAAATGGGACTTGCTCATCCACTTAAAACTAAACGTGCCCCACAGGCTGAACACTATAACACTGAGATATTAAAAATAGATTGGGGTACAGCAGTACAAAAGTTGAGACCATCCACCATCTGAAGCACAGAAAGAATTGAGAAGCAAAGGAACAAATCCGGCATACTATGTTTTATAACTTTAGGCATGATGGGATAATAAGTAAGTTATTGTTTTCTGTGCCATTAAAGGAATGCATTGGTTTTAGAGATGTTCTTATTTCTAGTGAAATTTTAATTTTCACAGGAAATACAGACAGACTTTTCCTATGGCTTGCAATGTGTTTGCTAGAAACAGCCATCTGCTTCTCCTGCTTTCTCCTAAGGAGAATAAATTCCTTACATCTGGCATGTATAATAGGACTTAGTGCCAGATCCAAGACCAAATGAAGTTAAATGATGTCTTTCCCTTAGTCAGGAAAAAATCAGGATTATATTGCTTTTATAGCTAACACCTCCTGCTGGTTTTGCTGTTCTCTTGGCTTGAGTCTTATCCTATTCCAGATAATGGGCAGATGTTGTTGCTCGTATATCCTTATTTCTAGATTTATACACAGGAATTCTCTTACCTTGCTGGCATAGATGTTCAGTATTACCCATTTTCCAAAGACCTTTTAAAAACTTTTAATTGTCTTAGTCTCAGAGACAAAACTGCTTAGAAAATCCAAAAATTGACATCCACGTGATAACTTAAAGCTTCCTATTTTTTTCCAATTTCTTTACTCATTTTCTATTTAGATAATTATTTCTCAATTCTTTTAGCTTAGATGTTTCTGTTACTTTTTTGTTTATACCATTAATCCCCTTCTCTGCATGTTTTATCCACTGCTCAGCCCTGGAAGCACAGGAGCCATGTACAGCTATTTATTCAACAGTAAACTTTTTCTCTGCAGAGGATCTATATTTTGCAGATAATTTGAGACCACATGTAGGACAAAAATATTTCCTAGGGAATATTTCTAAGATTTTTCTCTCTCTTGTAATACCTTCTGTGGGCAAGACCAGCTATCCATTTTAGCATAGTGGCAGACCTGTGGCAGTGTTACATTTCTCATTACTGTTTTAATAGCAGTCAGTAAAAGATACAGAGATGCGTGGCTTTCTTAACACAAGGGGGGAAAAATAAGTCTTATGTGTCTAAGAAGATTTTATTCCCAACCACTACTGTTGAGTTAATTGTAGAAGTATATGGGGAAATAAAATCAATCAAAAAATTACTGAAGTATAGCACAGTGCAGTGTAATGCTGTTGCCATGGAGAATACGTGCTCCTGTTGTGTAACTACTTGTATATATTCAACAATTAGTGAGTTTGGTGAAAACTTTGCTGACTACAGGTATGTTTTCTAAAAACGGATGGATAGTAGTAGAGTATGGAATGGCTTCCATGTGGTAAATAAATTAAGATGCTGCCCAAAACACAGAAAACTGAGGGGAGCTATGGCAAAAGAAGAGGAGGAGGAGAGAATGACTGCTTACTCAGAGAAGAGCAAACAGAACTGGGCTGAGGCAGGCTAAGGCAAACTAAGAAAGTCCTTATACCCATGGCATGTCAAGGATGCTGAAGGCTTACATTAGTTCAAAAATAAATTAGACTCATTCATGGAAGAAAAATCTATCAGGGGTATTAAACACAAAGTCAGTGATCTTTAAAACAGGAAGCTCTTGAGCCAAAAGTTTTCCAGAAACTGAAGAAATAACACTGAAGTGTCATGGTATGTTTATACTGTTTCTAAAGTATCTACTTCTGTAAGTATCTACTAGTAGAGGAATAGTACTTGGCCAGATGGATCTGTAGTCTGACCCCATTTCAGTAGATTTTACGTTCTTAAGAAAGTGGATGCTAAAAGTGTTAGCAGCCACCTGGATTTGTGGCTTCCCTGGTGCAGAATTTGTGCCTTTAATGGGACCTTGGAAGGAGCCACCTCAGACTCAGCTTTAAGCCAGGCAATGTAAATAAGGTAGAAGATGGTAACTCAAAATATTTTGGGGGATTTTAGAGGAGTTAGAGATGATAAGTGACTTAGGAATGTGTAGTAAATAAATTAATCCAAAGGACTTAGAATCATAAAAATATTTTTCAATTATATCTAGCCTATAAAATCAAGATCAGACCTCATAATATATTGTAATGCAGTGTTTCCTAAGCAATAACAATCCTGTATCTGGTTTTAGATTGCTGCCAGTGCATTGTATGGATAGTACTTGTCAACATTTGTGTCTTTCTAGGACCTTCTGATAACTTAGTATGTAATAAGTTCTCATTATGTAATTAAATCACCTGGAAATTTTTTATTGAATTCAGCAGATTCATCCTTAAATGCTTTGGTCATTCTTTTCAAAGTTTCAGTGGTAATTTGTTGTCAGTCTAGGTCTAATACACATCTCTGAATGTCCCTTTGGGACTATCATTCTGTAACTTCAAGACAATCTTCACTGGTAGAGACTGCAATTAATAGCATTTAAGTGGTAGTTTGCTTTGATGTAAACAGTAATTAGCCTCCTCTACAAGAACATTCATTACTGCCTTTCTTCCTCAATGCATGAATGTAACTGAAAATTTCACACCACCTTTACCTGTGCATTTGCTACCATGGGGGTTTGTTTGTTTTTAAATAGTGATTAATTACATTTACTACACATATTCAAGGAATATACCTTTTTTGATTTGGCTTTCAAGACTCATGTGTAGATATTGATGTTAAATATGTATGTAGATCTGGAATTATTCACAGATAGTAGTAGGTTTGTGCAGCATGGAGAAGGAAGGGCTGGATATGCAGTAGTAACTTGTTGGGAGGAAATAGAAGCCCATCTATTACTGCATAAAATGTCTGCACAAAAGACAGAAATAATTTCCCTAACCCAAGCTCTTGAAATTAGGAAGGGACAGAGAATTAGTATATACACAGGCTCAAAATATGACTTTAGGGTGGTCATCACACACGGTGCAGTTTTGAAAGAGGGGGAACTGTCAAGTTCCCAAGGAAATCCTATGAAATATGGATAAGAAATTATGGAATTGTTACAGGCAGTTCTAGAATCAAAAGAAGTGGCAATAATACGCTATAAGGCTCATCAGAACAGGCAAGGAGAAATTATCCAGGGAAACAGAAGAGCACACACGGCAGCAAAGAAGATTGCTTTGCAAGAGCAAGTGATTGGAGCCCTGATACCTAGTAGAAAGGTGGATATGAAACTGTCTCAATATACAGAAAAGAAAGACCAGCTGGCAGAGGTGTGAAAATGTTCAAAGAATAAAGAAGAGTGGTGGATAACTCCAAGTCAACAGGTTCTTACTATGGCCAAAGTGATAGAAACCCTTCTAAAAAAGCTGCATGAAGAAGCTCACGTGGGAGCAGACACTGTGTTGAGCAGTGTTAAAAGATATACTATGGGACCAAATATGAAAACCACTGCAGATATGATAGTGAAGAGATGTCAGGCTTGTTGTGCAATCTGAAAATGCAAAGAAAACCATCTACAGGAGATGTAAAGAGAAGAATCACTAGCAGACAGATTTTTCTGAGTTACCAAAATGTAATCAGCATAAGTATTTACTTGTTTCTCTAGATAGCTTTTCAGCATAACAGAAGCTTTCCCTTGCTGTACTAGATGGGCTAGAGAGGTTGTTAAAGTCCTACTCATAGAAATAATTCCAAGATTTGGGATACCAGAAGGATTATCCCCTGATAAAGGACACCATTTTTTTTTTTCAGAAGTAATCTAAGGAGTATCCAAATTCCTTCAGTTTAAATGTGATTTACACACCCCATGATGGCCACAGACTAGTGGGAAAACAGAAAGAATGAACCAAACCATTAAAAGGCAGGTTGGTAAATTATGCCAGGAAACCCATCTTAAATGGATAGGTGTCTTACCCATTGCCTTGATGAGAGTTAGAATTACTCCCAGAGTTTGAGAAGGGGTAAGTCCATTTGAAGTTTTGTATGGAAAACCTTATCCAGTCAATAGCACTGTAATGTGAGGTGGTCAAATGCATGTTAAAGGGTAAGGTATATTGAGAAATTATTTGCTGTCTCTGTCATGGGTTTTGTCATCCTTACACAGATATCTCAGCCAATGAGTTCCCTTGCCTTTGAACTCACCTGTCCCCAACTTCCAATCGAGGGACTCAGTCTACTTCTGGACCTGGAAGAAAGAACCACTGAAGGAAAAGTGGATGTGACCTTACACTGTTCTACTGACTATGTATTCTGTAGTAAAAGTAGGAGGAATTGACTCTTGGATCCACTACACCAGGGTAAAGAAGGCTTCTCTTGGAGGGCAGTGGACGTCAATCCTGGTGGAAGAGTTAAGGCTGAAATAAAGCAGAGATCAGTATTGTTTAATTCATAGAGCTTTATTGTCCTCAGGGATTATTGGGAATATTCTGTAGAACTGCAGTCTGGCCATGTAAGAATGCAAATTTAGTAAGAAATCATGGTCACTGTAGGGAAGGTGGATTTGTTAAGTTTAATAATGGTTAACATGGGGACAAGTGCACAAATTACATCCTGGGAAGAAAATACACATATTAGTCTAGTCCAGGAAATAGTTGAGATGAACAAAAATGACAATTGTTTGTTATGCACCTATTTCCCAGAACATTCAAGAAGGATGTACCTTTGACAGGAATACATCTCCCTCCCATCAAATTATTCTTGAAATGATCTTTTGGAAAAATGCGTCTTTTAAAGATAACTTAGAACCAGAATTACAGGAATAGGAAATAGAGGTCCCAATACCTGCCTGAAAAGTATGGTGCTTGTATGCAGAGATGTAACCCACCTACAAGATAAGGAAAATGAGACTGTTTAAAGGGTACCCTATCTGTAGGAAATTATTTTGGATGTGCTGAAACTAAACCTGTAAGAATCACGATAAGCAGTAACAGATATGCTGGCTTGGGTGGTTCCAAACAAAAGGATGCTATTGGATATGTGGAACTAAGGCTTGAAAAGTGCTGCCACCAAACTGATCAGGAACCTGTATGTTAAGACTACTGGTTCCAAATATAACCATAATAAATGAATTACAGAATGAAGAACAAAAAAGTACAGATAGATTTATCAGCATGGGAGAACCCTGGAGAATTCAAGAAAGATAGAGGAACTGTATTATGAGAAACAATCTTGAAATTAAATGATTTTAAGTGAGAATTTATGTCTCAAAGGCGGGGGGGGAATCAGAGATGTTTTGCTTTAAGCTTAAAAGGAGGCAGAGCCTTGCTGAAGGAAGAGATAACATAAGAACTGCTAAAATAGTAAGCTTTACGTAGCTAATTACAATGTGAATACCCAACCCCTCAGATAGACTCAAGGCATTGTCAAAAGAAAAAGGGTTAACAAAGGTTCCACATTTCACAACCAGGGGTAAGGATTGAGAGGCAGTATCACACCTGGGTAAGCACTGGATGATCCCAAAAGATAGCAGGAGCCTCAAGATAATGGAATAGTAAATTTCTGCCCATTAGGGGTGATGAAATGACCAACCAATCATTTTCCTTATTATAGTTTCTTCTTCATTACTATTTTGTATATAAGACCCAGCTTATGTCTCAAAGGTGTTGTAGTTTTGCAAATTAACACCTGGCACCCTTTTTCTGTGTAGAACTGGAATAAAAGCGAATACCTGAAGTCTGTGTGTTGGTTGGATTTTGCACAGCAGGTAAAGAACCCAGTTTTGGGACAACATGTTGCTAGGAGGAATGTAGCCTGCAAAGGGACCCATGCTTGTGGGAGAAGTTTGTGGAGGACTGTCTCCTGTGGGTGGGACACCACACTCCATCAGGGGAGGACTGTGAGGAGCTTTCCCTCTGAAGAAGGAGCGGCAGAAACAACATGGACTGGACTAGGACTGACCCTTTCCCTGCCCCTCTGCACTGCTGTGCGGGGAGGAGGCAGCAAAGCTGGGTCCAGGAAGACAGAAGGGGTGAGGGGAAGGTGATTTTAAGATCTGGTTGTATTTATCACTGTCCTACTCTGATTCAGTTGGTAAATTGGTGATGGTTTTGTTTAAATTAAATTGATTTTGTTTCTACAAGTTAAGTCTGTCTTTTTCCCATGACCATAACTGGTGAGTTAGCCCTTCCATGTTCTTTGTCTCCACTCTCAAGCCTTTAGTTCTATTTTCACCTCCCCATCCCACGGGAGGGGGTAGGGGTGAGCAAAGAGCTTTGTGGTGTCTTGTGCCAGCTGAGTGGGCTTTAACCAGCATAAATATTAATCTTAGGTATTTTTCTCCATTCCAGCAAAACATATGAGTCTTCAAACCTGGAAAGGTCTTATAAGAAAACATTTTCGTATAGAAAACACAGACATCTGTTGGTGACAGTATCTTGTAGAATGGAGTCAATTAATGTGAGTGATAAAGCCACAGTTTTTAAAAAACTTTTTAAAGTTTAAATTGCCAGACCTGCATTTTAAATAAATCAGGAGTTCAAAGGGACAAAGGATATGAAAGTGTGATGAACACACAAAGCTTGATTTACCTAAGAAGGTTATATTTCTTATGCTAAAACTGTATTGCTTTCTGTTTTCAGTAACACATAACAGATGTTCGGGGGTCACAGAATCACAGACGATCCTGACTTGGAAGGGACCCACGAGGATCATTGAGTCAAACTCCTGACTCCACACAGGGCAACCTGGAAGTGAAACCTTATATCTAAGAGCATTTTCCAAACAATTTGTGAATACAAACAGACCCAAGGCCTTGGCCACTTCCCTGAGAAGCTAGTTCCAGTGCTTGACCATACTTCTTAGTAAAGAACATTTTCTTAATGCCCCATCTGAAGTTCCTCTGATGCAGTTTTAAGCCATTCCCTCATGAAGAAGTTGTTGGCAGCAAGGCGGTCACTCCTTGGTCTCCTCCTCTCCATGCTGAGCAAACCTAGTATCTTATAGGTTCTAGGGTTAGATTCATTTGTGCTTTATTATATTCAAAAGCCTACAACAAGGAGGCACTTGGCCCTTCATTTTTCATATTTTATAAATAAAATAAAATAAAATAAAAAT
>NW_008583621.1:19743-28297 GCF_000691845.1 Merops nubicus | reverse complement strand
CCATACCCTTGTGGAAGCAGCACAGTCTGTGCAGGAGCCTGAGTGTGCACCCAGGCTGGGGGATGCTGCAGAAGCTCCAGCTGTGCTCCCTGAACACGTGTCCCACAACACATTTGTCACTCTCACCTGTTTTTCCACTTTGCATGACTTCACATATGGAGACAGAGGTCTCTGTGATGAGATGATGCTGTGGTGAGTGTAAGCACTATGGTTTTAACTCAAATAATTTCTCTGATTCTGTGCCTGCTGTGGCTACATAAATGCCTGGGCTGGCACAAGCCAGGAGGCAGGATCAGGCCAGAAGAAGAGGACAAGCCTTGGTGGGGATGAGGACTGCTCTCAGTGCTGGTAGGGTTTTATATGAGCTATAAGTGCTTGTGAATCAATGGCCCACTTAAAACCATTAATACCACTAAGCATTTAATTAAGAAAGTGAATAATTAATTATATATGTTCATACAATAATAGTCACAATATTATTTTTGCTAATGAGCAATAATTAACATGGGTTGTAGCCTGTGTGGCAGGAATGGTGCTGACACCACTGAGGCCATGATTAGGGGTATGCTCTGGGGATGGTCACAGGAGCTGACCAGCCCTGGCTGTCCCCACAGAGGGTTGGGACACCCTCCCAGGGAACCTTTCCCCTTCACAACACTGCATGCAGCCTTTCTTTGCCTTCCTCACCTTGGGATCACCTCCAAGGCCCATGGACTTGAGGGATTCTGGTTTGGGCAAAGCATGTGTTGGGAGCAGGAGATGGGATCATAGCTTGGGAGAAACAGGGGGTGGGATCTCCCAGGTCTTCTGCATCTACTCCTGTTACACTGCTGGGGCTGGCTCCCTTTGCTCCATGCCTCACTGTGCCCAAACATACATCATCTCTGCTACCTCCAGCAGAGCTTAGAGAAGCTTGACAACAAAAACTGGAAAACCACCCGTATCCATTTCTGTGCACTTTGTCTTGGGTAGTCAAGAATATAAAAAGTTTCTGGTTTCTTTCCCCAAATATAGGAGTGGTGAGTCTTGCAGCTTGACAACAAAAACTGGAAAACCACCTGTATCCATTTCTGTGCACTTTGTGTTGGGTAGTCAAGAATATAAAAAGTTGCTGGTTTCTTTCCCCAAGTATAGGAGTGGTGAGTCTTGCTATGGACTTTTAACTTGCTGGTTATCACCAGTCATTTAATGGTTGCTCTATGTGTGCTAATGGCAGCTGCTCCTGAGCTCAGTCCTGTAAATAAGAATTAAATAATGGTAACAACAGTAGAGATTATGATGGCAAAGTTATCATGTTGTATATCCATGCTGGACCTGTTGTGAGCTGTGGGGTGAAATGGGAGCTTTCTACATGGTCAGGAACAGACCAGAGAGTACTTGGAAAATTCAGGGGAAAAAATGATTTGATTTTTGGCCCTCTTACGGGAGGAAACTCGTGGGAAATATTTTCCTGGCTGTGGGAACGGGCGGTGCGATGGGCAACGTGTTCTCTGTACATACATTCCAGGCTCGCTTTGCATCCTCAGGAATGCAAGGTTAGCAGGAAAATGCAGCTGGGAATCTGCAAGGAAAGATCCTGCCCACTCTCCAAAGAGCATCTCTGATGGCTTTCACAGGCACGTTCAGCCCTGGAGGCGATGCCGACGTGAGGGGCTCCGGCTCTGGAGGGGACAGTGCTGGCCTTGGGGGAAGCTGTGCTGGGGCTCCTGGGAGGGAAGAAACATGGAGCTGTGGGGTGCCAATGAGGAAAGTGTACTGTTGCTGCTGGGGGACTGTGACAGTATTTTGGGGTGTTGTACCCTAGTGGGTTCTTCCCTGTCCAGCTGTGCTGTGACAGCCAGCCCTGCCCCTGCCAGCCCTGCAGCCCCCAGCACCGTGCAGAAACCCTCTCTGCAGGGCATGCTGAGGCTCTCAATGACTCGTGCTGTCCCTTTTAATCTCTTCAGTCTGCTCTCTTCAATTCCTCTGAGGTTTCCTCTCTTTCATTATTCAGTGGTCAAGGCCACTGCTCGGTGCAGAGAGGACAGGAGAGTAGAAGACGGGGCCAACTGGCAAGATAAACTGTTGGCAAGAAATCCTCCTCAGTCCTGCCTCCTCCTCATGCCACCTGGTATTCAGACACCCTCAGAAACGAATCCACTCTGGGTGCCAGGCAGGGGATGGTTCCCTCTGCAAGGATCCAAGGTGATCAGCAGGGACAGTGATTTTGCACTTGATTCACCAACCTCTGTGCGAGCCAGCAAGGGGAAAATGAAAGGCTGGGGAGCTGGAAGGGACTTGCAGAGACCAGCAAAGGGGTTTTTGGTCCCTTCTTTCCCCAGAGGCTGTCCCATAACATCACTGCTCTGCTAGTCAGAAACCTTTCTGCTAGGTTTCATTGACTCCCTTTCAGTTCATTTGCCCTTAATTTTGCTTTACTTGATCTCTTGTGCTTACCTCTCAGATGAATGTGCAGAGGGCAGCTGCATCCCATCTTGGCTCCCAGTTCAGTAGACTAAGTTAGCTTGGGGAGCTGTTCTTGTGGGGCAGAAGGTTCATGGATCAAAGGCTTTGCTTTCACTTGCATCAAGTGATTTTCCCTAAGAGCAGATTTGTCTTGATGATATTAACATAGCTCACAAAAAAATAATGGAATGTCCTTAGTCCTGGTGATGCCAAACACATACACATAAATATATGGGTTTTTTTTCAAATTAATTGAAAAGGAAGATCCATCACAGTATCAAGGCTTGTGGAAAAAAAAACCTGTGTTCTTTTTTGCCTGAGCAATCCCATTTGTGGACTGGTGCTAACAAAGCTGCTGGAGGATGAGAGCTTTCAAAAGGTAATTGATTAGAGGAAAATCCCACCTCCTTAATAGTTTTTCAGACTCATTTCATATTTTACAGCTATTACATAGTTATAAAGTAGCTGATAGAAATGGCCCTGGATTACAGATGGGAAAACTATTTCTCATGAGAAGATCAAAGTCCCAGTTTCCATATTTGATCACCTCCACCAATAAATCACATGCCAGGATACTAAATTTCAGTGTCAGCTTTCTGCTTTCAGACCAGCGAGACTGCACAGTTACTCCAAAGCAGAGAGTTTAATTTTAATTAGACTATCAAGTGTTTTTAAAATCGGGTACATATAAAGAGAGAGGCAATTAAATATTCTGTTTAGATCTAATTTAAACAACCTTTTCAAAGAGATTACCCATGGTTTGGGATCCCCTGCAGATGGTCACTCTAAGAAGCATTATTTTACTAAATAGTAGCTTATTTTGCTGAAAAGTTACACTCTTGTGGTGACAATACATCATTGCTCACTGGACTGGTGTTGTCAGTAAAACCTTATTTACTGCTCCTCTGACCAGCTAAAAGCTTTCCAAATGGGCAAGAATACACATGTCTCTACAGAAAATGAGACCTTCACTTCTGGGAACAATTTAGCTGATCCCCCAGAAGTCTGAAAACACTTTTTACAGACCTGTGCTACTGCACAAAATAAATCAAATCTACAGAGCACTGAGGCTCATCTGCCAACAGGACCAACAAAATACCAGCAAGGGCAGTGACAACTAAGCAAGGGTGATTTCTCTCTGGAAGGAGAAAATAAGGAGTTTTCTCGATGTCCAGGGCTCCTAAAGGGAGAGTTTTTTTGGCTCAGCTCTGGGGCAAGGCTAAGCAACATGCTGCAACTTGGCTTTTCCATTCCTCATAACTTTAGCTAGAGTTTCAGGCTACTCTAGTGGTGGGAAATCAGTGGTAGTCCCCTTGAAGGCAATGAGGATTTTACCTTTAACTTTCATAAAGGTGACTTTTTTTCTTCTGTGGTTTTACAAATCTCCAATCATAGGAGTCTTATGAGGATGTGAGAATCATAGGTTTCCATTTTCATCTAAAAGGTTCTAAATGTGACTTTTAGATGAGCAAGCATAGGTGCTAATAAGAAGTTGCAATTACTAATGTAATATCTCATCTGTTTATACAGAAGGAGGTGGAGTGGGACTGAGGACTGGCCCTTGGTTGATCTGCTCAAGACCTTGGTTGATCTGCCCAAGGTCAGCAAAACTGCTGAGGGAAGTTTATAACCTCCTTGTGGAGTGCTCTAATAAGAGATGAGGTGGGATTCAGCTGGTTCACTTGTCATCTAGCTGTTTGTTTAGGATATAAAGGCTTGATGTGAGCTAGGGTCACAACCTACTCCTAGGTGTCTGGTGCCATTTGAGGTGGCCCAGAGTGTCCCATGTGGCCTCCAGCTGGGCCAGAATCCCACATGTCCTCTGCAAGTTCTATATTAGACTTGTCAGCCCTTTGTCTTGAATGCTCTGGAGCTTCTCAAAAGCATTGGGACTGAGCCATACTCCCATGTTGTTTAGGCACTGAGCCATACTCCCATGTCAGGGCCAACCTGCTCATGTGACACCTGCAGCTAATAGGAGCAATCCTCTATCCTGTATCTTGCTGTGCACATCCAGCCTCTCAAGGTTGAGTATGAGCAATGAAGGAATCTCTGGATCTTGTCTCTCTGATCAATAAGTCACTGGGTATGAGCAACGAAGGACATCCCAGGCTTTCCTCAACAGTCAGATGTGAGAAGGAAAATGAAGAGCTCAGCAGTGGTGGGGCTCCATGAGCCAAATGGTGATGGTCTCCCATGGACAACTGGAATTTCATCCTAAGTACTGTCAGCCCATAGTTTCAGAGCTGCACCCTCACCCTCCAGAACTCTCCGGAGGGGGTCTTGGGGTGGTACTCAGTACATGTGCAGCCTCATCTGGGTGGCAGCAGTTTGGCTTGGGGGGCAGGGAGTGCATCCAGGACAGTGCTGGAAAGCAGGTAGGGGTAAGCATGGGGACGTAAGAGCTCTGACTTCTCCAGAACAGACAGTGGATCTGCAACATGCACATCCTCCCAAGGTTTGGAGCACTTTGATTGGACCTGCCTGCCAATCTGAGCAAAAGAGATGTGGGGGCAAAGCCCT
The DNA here is from genome assembly GCF_000691845.1 of Merops nubicus. Lineage (NCBI taxonomy): Eukaryota > Metazoa > Chordata > Aves > Coraciiformes > Meropidae > Merops > Merops nubicus. The sequence continues at coordinate 23,329 of NW_008583621.1, read as the reverse complement.
TGAGCAGTCAGGCCATAGGAGAGATGTGAAGAGCTGGAAAAAAAGGAGCTAAAGTATCCATCCTCTTCAAGAGGATCTGCTCAGCCCTTTCATTTGCCTGCCAGCTCTAAAGCCTTCTCTGCCCTTCATCCACCACATTTGCCCACTCATAATTATTTCATCAAATCAACAGCCTCTCTTGCTTCTCCTGCAAGGTTCATGCTGCCCAACTCCACTCTGTGACAAGCCTGTCTGAAACCACAGCTGCTTCTGCATCCCTCCTGCCTGGGTGCCTGTTCCTGGCTGCTTTCTATTAGGCATACATAAATATCTCTATTTTATACGCCTTTCTTTTCCTCCCAGTGGTATTTTCTTTCCACTGTCTTGTTTCTCTCCCTCTCTGGCCTCACAGGGCCATTTGTCACTCTTTGTATGTTTTTTATCAGGCTGTTTTCTCTGGGAATGCTTCCCACCAAGGCAAGCTGCCTGGCCCATCAGCTTCCCAAGTTCAGCTGACAGCCTGGACTCCAAGTCCTGCTGCCTTGTGATACTGAGTGCTTCTCAGATGCAGGAATTGCTTGGTAAAATAACCTAGTCACACGCATAATAGGAAGAAGAAATACTGTTTTAGGGTAAAGATAATAAATTCTCCAGCTGTGCTTAGTGCTATCTCCTGAACTTTCAATATTTTTTCCTTGGCTCTTGCATGATAGCCTGATAAATGGTTGTGAAAGTTTGGCTGTTTCTTAACGAGAGTTTTATTGAAGGATTTGCTGCTGCAGACAAATTGGTGTTAAATTTCTCACAAACATGCCAAAGAGCCCAATCTCTTGTCGTTCATGAAGATCGATCAGGCTTGTGTCCATATTATTGACCCAGAGAATGGCCTTTGAAATCTTTAAGCTTTCAACTGGTGCCATGAATAATCTGTATTTAAATTAGCAAGCTTGCCTGTGAGGATTCATTAGGTTTCCCTGCTAATTAGGTGTTGCTAATGATGAGAGCATCATTAAGCCCACGTTGGCCCCACCATCTTGTTAGCTGACAATTTAAGGGATCATAAAAGGCAGCCAGCAGGGAGGCTGCAAGACTCCAGAGGTTCTTAATGGCTCTGGAGCCTCTTCAGCTCCGAGGTGGTGGTTTGGTGCCAGCTCAACATGTGTCTGCATCACAAACATAATTGCTGTGGTAGATGCCATGCTGAAGTGCTGCTGGAGGACACGTGCAAGGCATGAGGTGGTGGTTTCTTGGCCCTGTAGATGAGGAATGCTGGTGTGGATGTTTGGATGTCCTCGTTAATGGTTTATATGCAGACAAAGCTGAAGCCTTCATGGAGTAAGATGCAGCCTAAAAGGCTGTGGTCAAAGAGATCTTTGTTGTCCATCATCCAGCTCACTACAAAAGTTAATTATTCATCTCCTGTGCCTTGCCCCCAGGGTAAGGGACGTTGCTACTAACATGCACAGCAGAGGCATGGGGGGTGCAGGTCCAAACCCTGTGGAGATGGGTGCAGGTGATGGATGACCCTGTCTCCTCTGGAGAAGCTTTTTCTTCCAGCTAATGCAGCCCTGGGGGAATCTGACCTTCCATTGTCCATCCAATGACTTCCATGGATCCCTGACCACTGCTTAGCCTCCTCTTAAGATGAAATGCTGCCTTTGTGCTTTGGTAGCAGGAGGACAGAGGGCTGGGGAATGCACCAGCTCTGCTTTTGTAGAGGGAAAAAACAGGCTGTGAAAACCAGCTTTGGGTTGATGCAATTAATGGTATCTGCCTGTGGTTATCTCCTCTGACACCTGCTGGCTCCCAGACCTGGGGCACTCCTCACACCCTTGCACCCTGCCCTGGATGGTTGAGTCCCAAAACCTGCTGTAGTGAGAGTGCCAAGGGGCAAAGAAAGTGAATGAATTAGGTAGTTAAACCTCCACCTCGGTGATTTAGTGATAATTACATCCTGAAAAGCCCAACGAGTGCCTGTTTGCATAGCAACTGCAATAGAGCTACACTCTAATTGCAGTTCTGTCCCAGGCAAAGCTGGCCATTTGGAAAGCTTCTGACCTGCCTCGGTCCCTTCTCTGGCCTGCATGCTCCATGCCCGGGTGGTGGAGCAGGGGAAGGAGAAGTGGGACAGCAGCAAATGGATGGACAAGGCCACCAGGGTGTAGGATGCCTGATGGGGTTTTCAGAAGCACCTGAGCTGTAGGGGGAGCCTGTGCCAGTGAAACAGGATGATGGAAGCACCCATGGACCCACTGCTGGAGGAGAAGACTTGAGTCATGGAAGGTCCCCCAGGAAAAGGTTGGAAGAAGATGATGGTGTCCCAGTGTAGGGTGGAGCACATCCCAACTGTTCCTGCCAGCAGTGAAGGTGCAGGGAGTGCTGTGAGGCAGGCAATCCACATTCAGGGCAGAAAGGCTCGGAAACAGTTTGTGTGGTGTTGTGGGGTTTCTCTTTTTTGTTTGATTTTCAGTGTTGAAAGCCAAAGAACCAGGGCAGGAATACAATAGAATGAGCAGGGACATCTTCAACTCAATGAGGTTGCTCAGAATGCATATGAGGTGACTGAAAACCCATCAGAGATGAGCCAGGGCATGCTTCAGATTCATTGAGCAGTAGGTACACAAGCCTGAAAAAAATACCTGCTGGTTGAACAAAACCCATAGAATAGACCGTGGTGGATTTGTAATTAATTCCAACAGAGCTTTCCATGGATGAGTTTGGCTCCATGGCCCACTTGGAACCAAATAATCATCGTATAGGTTCTCCTACAAAGTGATGTGTCTCTTTCCTTCTGCCAAACGATCTGGGTGGCAACATGGAAGTGTCCTAAACATTCCTAAACTTTCCAGGGGTTCTCAATACAGAATAAAGCACCAAGGCACTTAAGTACCAGCATCCCCTTGACTTAAAGAAGGTTACAATGCAGGGAAGACAAGCAGCCAAATACCACTATCAGTTGTGAACTGAATCTTGACTACCCTGGAGAATTCATAACCAGTACTAGGTGAGAAAGCTCTGAGATTTTAGGGATCACAGATTTAATAAGGTAAAAATGAGAAGCCATGAAGGCTCACAGGCATCTTGTGCCCTCTCAGACCACTCAAGAAACCAGGTCTGTCCCCCCAGCAGGGACAATGACGGGTCTAGGGAGGAGCCACAGGACTCAGGACACCTCTAAGTACAGTATATTTGGGGCCAATTGGATGAGGCCTTTAATTGTGCAGGCTCTGGAGACCTGGCTGCAATTTATCCTAACCCAGCACAGATGTTGAAAATAGGGCAGATGAATCATGCCCTAGAAGTGCCTGTTTCTGCTGACTACAAAGGGAGCCTGGGCTGACCAGCTCTGCTGGTAACGTCTGTGTTGTGGCTATATGAAATCAGGTGAGAGAAATCCCACATCTCCTCCTGCTTCATCTGTTTCTTACCTGGAACAGTCACTTTTGAAGATAAAAGGTTGTCCCAGACTCCAGGGCTACTTAATCCTGCACTGAGCTGCTTAAATAAATGACAGCAGTCATTCCTGCCATAGAAATTCCTCCAGACTTGTTTGCAAAGTCAATTTTGAAGCAAGGCTGTTTTGCTTCAGTGCAGTGGACAAGAATTC
>NW_008583621.1:17241-19712 GCF_000691845.1 Merops nubicus | reverse complement strand
CAGGAATGCTGGAGCTAAATTAAAGGTTTTTAATGCAGCTAACAGGAAAATGAGTGATGCAATCAGCTCACTCTTCCTCATCTTGCTTATTCTGAGATTAAATTCAAACTATTGTGTTCCACCCTGACAGCTTGCACAGCCCACAAGTTCTTGTGCTGACTGCACATTTCGCTTGTGAGAATTATTGGGGGGGTGTTGGGAGGAATTTGGGTTCTTATCTCTCCTCCACCCCAATAACCAAAATGAAAGCTGGGCCAATTGTTGATAAAATGACGTGTGTGAATGTTATCAAACTGAACCCCAAACTGACAGAAATAATGCCATCATTAGGTTTCATTGTTATCAATGTGCTAAGAATTGCAGCATGCTCACACTAAAATCTGGAAACTGAAGGAGACATCAATAAATTGGCCTCCTATGACTTCTATGCAGCCATGAGGCTCAGAGTTTAGACTGAAGTCAGTTAAATTTATGGTGCATAGTGGATTGTTTGTGGGGTTTTTTTTGGGTTTCATGTTGTGTGTTTTGGTGGGTTTTTTTTTTCTGGAAAAGGGAGGAGTTTGAAAAAGGATAAAGTGCAAAAACCTCAGGAGCCAAGGCTGGTTTGAGGAGAGTGTGGGTTGTGATGTATGGACTCGTGCAGCAGGACGTGGACTGGGGCCATGACGAAGCATCTGTCAGATGATAACTTGCAGTCATTTGCAATCTGTGCTGGAGGCAGACCAAAGGCCTGAGCCAATGCTTTGACTTATCCAGGCCTTTTCTCTGGGCCTGAACTCCATCTTCCTTACATCCCATAGAATAAGACTCTTCTGCTGCTCTACTGTAGCACAGCAGTGACATCCAGGGGCCATTTCACTTGCTGTTGAGCTCAGCCTACTGATATCCAAAAGCATATGTACCTGAGCCAAAACCCCACTGAAGTCACTTGGAAAGATCCCCATCAATGTCAGCAAGCTTTTGATCCATCTGTTTTACTCCATGTTTTTTAACAGTTAGGAAAAAAAAGAGCTTTCCTGCCCAGTTACCTTGGTTGCTACCTTTTTGGCTGAGCAATCCAAGAAAAGCCTCCCTCAGTCAGCCTTCTGTTCAACACACACAGTGACTTTGTGTGCTGTGAATCACCCACACTAACCACATCCCTCAAGAAGATGACCTATAGCATTAACAGGAGATCCATCCACATCTCTGGGTGATACCAACAGTGTAGCTTCAAGCTTTTGCACCAAAAGCCAGTCCTATTTACTCCTCTGAACACAGGGTCAGCAAGCTACCAAGCCAAAGAGAGTCAGACATGATCTTAGTCACCTTGAGGAGAGCTGGCACCAAAACCTGCCACCCTTTAGCCATGCTGGATGATGAGTGGTTATCTGGACTTGTTGGAGGAAACTTGATCTTGGCACAACTGGTTCAGATCTCTCACCTGGATTTAATCTGAACTTCAGTCTCCATCTTGTCACAACTGTTCTTGATGTTTCCAGTATTTATATCTATGTGGATGTTGGTAACCCAGAGTAAAGTCTCTTCATTTTTTCTTGGATATGTTTTTTCACTCTGAAGCAGATTTTCAATGCCTAAAAACACTGCGGCAGGACTTCTCCAAATCTCTGCTGTTGCCTTGAGATCTTTTTTTGGAGCTATGAACATCAGGACTAGACTAAACTTTCAGAAACGGTCTCGCTAATACTGTTTACAGAGATAATATCACTTCAGCACTCCCACTTCACATTTGCTGGCTGTGCAGCCAAGGATTACTCCAACCTTCTTGGCTACAGGCGTTGCTGGGAGTTCACATGCAAGCAGTTGTCTACCAGGATTGTCTGATTGGGTTCTGGGATGTATCCCCCATTTCCCCAGTGTGACCCACATCCCTTGCTCCAGAAAATCTGACTTTTCCTGTGGTCACACTGAGATTTGTTGTTCAGGGGTTCCCTCTTCAGCCATCAGCACCTGCCTGCAGAGCCAGCATGCACCCATTGCTACTTGCCACCAATTTTGTTTTCATATGGTCTGCAAATTTCACCAGCTCTCTGGCTTGCTGTTGTTTTGGTGGGTTTTTTGTGGTTCTTGGATCATTCTCCAGCTATTTGCTTTTCTCATTTTTCTTCCTCCCACCTTCTCTTGGCTTACACTTCCCCACCCATGCTTTCACTCCTTTTCACTAACCTCAGTCAGGACTGGCTTTATTTTCTGAAGGTGGCTTGTTTGACTCAAATCACTGGACATGATGGCAGATGTTGGGGTTCAAGGGGAAGTGTAATGAAAGAGGTTCACACTGAGAACGTGCCCTATGTGTTTGTGCTCTGTAGATCAGACATGCACCACCTGACCCAACACGATGGGCATTCTGCATTGAAATTAAGACTATTAAAATATATAAATATAAAATAACTCAAAACAGAAGTGCATAAAGCTACCAGAGGTGGGTCTCCAAAAATCCCTTATCAGAAAAAAAATTTCCCATGGTCTGG
>NW_008583621.1:13374-17210 GCF_000691845.1 Merops nubicus | reverse complement strand
CTTTCCCTGGTGTACAAGAATACTAATAAACAGGTAGCAAAGGAAATATTTTGCTACAGGCTTAACCACAGCAAAGTGAAGACTTTCTTCATTTTCATTATTCTCCTTTTCTGGGTTTCCCCAGGTTGGACAGGGTAGGCTAGAGAATGCTCATATGAAAGAAATTAAAGAAGAAGTGGAGATTTTGCATTTGTAGCCTTAATTTCTGTTTGGGGTGTACTGGGCAGCGAGAGGAGGAACCAGAGGAAAAAAATTAAATTCTCTCTAGAAATAACAGGCAGTGTGTATCAAGCTTGAATGGAAGCAGACAACAAGACTCCTCTCACCAGAGCCTTGTTAGATGCACAAGCCCAGATTGGGGTTTAGGGTTTTCTTATTAAAGTTATTTGTACTCCTCCATTTCAGCCATTTGTAGAACTGCTTCCCCACAGCACTGAAGAAGTTCATCTTTCAATGGCTGTGGAATCAGGAGCTCTGTGCACATTGCTCTGTTTCCATTCTGCACCTGGAGAGCTGAGGCAGAGCAGGTCAAGCCCAGTGTCACACAGAGAGGTCCATGATCAGCAGCTGGTGCTGTAGCTGCTGCATCATCCTCCCTCTTTCCCCTGCTGACCCTGGGGCTGTGCATGGCAGGGGACTTGGCTATAGATCATCTCTTGGTTGGAGACTGAACCAAACATTTCACAAGAGTAGTCTTCTCTTTCAAACCAGCACTTCTTTGGATCTCTTATACAAAGGATTAAAAGCTTTTCAAAATAGCCAGCATGATTATTCATGACTACTCCTGTGCAGCAGTGCCTGTTCTCCATGGCAGTGCTGCTGATGAGCTCACCTGAATGAAGAGTTGTGAGGGAGAATTGATGGCTGAAGGTTTTGCACAGGCACTTGGTGCACCCTGCTAGGCCAGAACCCCATGCCCATGTGCTCACGTGGCTGGGCTGGGCTGGCTGATGTGCTGAACTCATCCCTGCTTGCTTTACTAGTACCCACACAGGGGAAAGGTTTGGGGCTGGGAGGTCCAAAGAGGGCATTGTCCACCTCTACTCCATTCTCATGAGACCCCACCAGCAGTGCTGCATCCAGCGCTGGGGTGTCCAGAGTAAGAAAGACATGGACCTGTTTGAGGTGGTCCAGAGGAGGCCATGGAGATGATTAGAGGGCTGGAACCCCTCTGCTGTGAGACCAAGCTGAGAGAGTTGGGGTTGTTCAGCATGGAGAAGAGAAGGCTCTGGGGAGACCTTGTAGAGGCCTTTCAGTACTTAAAGGGGGCCTGTGAGAGATATGGGGACAGACTTTATAGCAGGACCTGTTGTGACAGGACAAGGGCTGATGATTTTAAACTAAAAGAGCATAGATTTAGATGAGGTATAAGGAAGATATTTTCTACAATGAGGGTGGTGAAACACTGGCCCAGGTTGCCCAGAGAGGTGGCAGTTGTCCCATCCCTGGAGATGTTCAAGGTCTGGTTGGACAGGGCTCTGAACAACCTGCTCTAGCTGAAGAGGTCCCAGCTCAGTGCAGGAGGGGTGGACCAGAAGATCTTTAAAGGTCTTGTGCAACCCAAACCCTTCTATGAACCAGCAAAGATAAGCCCAAGGCTGCATGAGGAGGATGTCCCAGAGGTCCCAGCCTGACTCAGGACCATTTCCCAGCAGGTAGCTTGTTCTGTCCCCTCCTGCCCTCCACATACTCCAACCAGCAGGCTGCAGGGACTGGAATTTCCTGACTCCCTCAACTGCTCTGCCTCGACACCCACTGAAGTCTCCTTTGCTTCCCTCTCCCCACCCCCTCGATTCTGCTTGGCTGTGACTTTGCACAGGGAAAAACCGAAGCAGTCGGAGGTTTCTGGGAGACCAGGCTCCGAGCAGATAACAATATTTAGCTGCTTTCATCAGCCTGTTGTTATGGAGTATTTAGATGTGGAGCTGCAAAATTCCAGTGCAGCAGCAGGAGCTGCGAGCAGCCCAAAATCTGGGCAGGATGAGGGCTGGGCTGGGCTGGCTGCTGCAGGGTGGAGCCCTCCTTTAATTGGTTTTCCAGAAAATTCATTTGGTGACGTGCTCTGCGAAGGGCTTGGCAGCAACCCGAGGAAATGGGCTGGTGGGACAGTGTGGGGGCTTGCAGGGCCACCTTCCCTGCCTGGGAAGAGCTTTTGGGAGGTTCCATACTGAGGGACTCTCAGGCAGCTGGTGGGGTTGAGCTGCAGAGCAGGGACCATGTTTATTTGTGTGCCTGTGCAGTGCCCAGCACAGAGCAGTCTGCACCCGTGCATGCAGCAGTAACACGAGTGATAAATAAGAATCCAAGGAGGACCCTGTGACTTCATCTGTGCAAGTGGAGGCAGTTAGCTGGGGAAGGATGCTCAGGCTGGCTGAGGACACCCCTCCTTTCCTCTGTGGGTCTGAGGATGCACGTCCAGGCTAAAGGCTGGCAGCTTTTGGAGGGCACAGCACAGAGCCTTGCCTGTTGTTTTGCTCCACTTGACTTTTGTAGTTTATCTGTAGGAGATGGAGGGAGCATGGCTGAGAGAGGGAAGCACAAGGTGTGCCAGCTGCAGAGGGAGAGGGATGAAGTGGCATGTGATCTACTTGACCTTGACCTACCTTCCAACCTGCCTTCCTTTCCTCCTTCTCTCCTCCCCTCCACTCATGTTTCTCACCACAGAAGACCCCACTGACATGCTCTGAGGTTCAAAGCCCTGTTACACCTTCTCCATCTCTTGGAAGGCAAGGAAAGATGAGTTGTTCTTTCTCATGGATTCAGCTGCAAGGGACCTCCAGGGCCATCATGCCCATCTGTGGCTTTGTGCAGAGCTTCACCAGGTCCAGCCCTAAGAGATGCTGTGATAGAAGAAGCCATGTCTAGTGCTTGCTCTGGGAGCCCTCCACAAGACCCTGGTGCTGTGTCCTGGTGACTGCTAACCACTCTCTAGCAGGAAGCTTGGACTCAGTTTCCCTTGGTGCAATGTGCAACGTCCCTTCCTTGTCCTGCCCTTCAGGGACACAGGGAACAGAACATCCCTTAGTGCCCTCAGCAGCCTTTCAGAAGCAGACCCTGGCCCGTGTGCTGTGCCCCAAGTGGGATGGTGAAGTCAGACCTGCATTTCCAGGTAGAGTACATGAAGTTTACTTTCTTTGTGGAAAGGAGATTCATGCATCTTTTCCTTCCCTCTGCCACCTAGTAAGTCTCACTAGGACCATCAGGGGAGGTGACTACTGGAAGTAAGGCCACTGGAAATCAGCTCCCTAACTCCTTTCATGACTGCTGACCCTAAGGCCAAAATGAGGTGCTGTGCAGCACAAATGGGTACAGGTGATGATCGTCCTGGTTCAGTGGGATGAACTTAACATAGGCCTAAATGCTTTGCTGGAGGAGGTCTGAGGCATCTTTAGTAGGACACTAGAAGATGCAATTAGAGAGCAACTGATGACTTTTGTGGGTTTTGGAGCATGGCAGTTGCTGAGCATAATGGCTTAGCACTGTAGGTGACCAGAAGGGCAGTGCCAGCTCCAGGGCAGACTCCTCACTACCTTGCTGCAGGTCACCTACTCCATAGCTCACTGGAGTCATTTCTTCCAGCAAAGAAGGACAAGCTGAAGAATTTGGTTGGCCAGATTGGATATTTTTTTGGGTTGTTTTTCCTTTTGGAAGAATAACAGCAGAGCATTTCCTCTGCCTTGTCCTCTCCTGTGCTGTACTGGTAGCTGCACTGAAGCTGATTGATTAGTTTAATAACAGGCAGTTGATATGCAGCCATAAAATTATGCACTTTTACTCATCAGCCTGATTGAACTCCTCTGCTGACTGTACAGGAGCAGAATGGTAGAGATATAATA
>NW_008583621.1:256-13343 GCF_000691845.1 Merops nubicus | reverse complement strand
GGAAAGAGCCAAGGGAAAAGCAAGCGTGGTGCTGTTATTGTTGTTGTTTTAAAGCTGAGGAAGAAAATGACTCCAGGGAGGAGCTTTTCCAAAATAAATACCAAAATACAGAGGGAAAATGTTAAGATGTAATTAGCACTGGCACAAGTGCCATTAAATGTCTGCTGGGGTTGGAGGCATCAGCAGAGCTGCTTCTACACCCGCGTGGGCTAGGTTGGGGTTTCAGGAGGTTGGGGCTGACTGTGCTGAGCAACCCCCTTCCCCACGTCCTCAGAAAGGATGAGAGGGGCTGAGCCCTTTGCAGGATGAATCAACTCGATGGGAAAAAGATGGGAATTCAGCCTCTGACTCTAGCCAGAGGGAAGGATATGAAGACAGAGCTGGAAAAATGTCTGTGAAGGGTTTGTCCCCTCTGACCCCACTCTGATGGCATCAGTGGAGAGGAGATGCTGTGATGGGGTGCATGAAGTACCAGGGCTCTTGCAGCCTGGCCTGGTGAGGACATGACTCGTGTTGATGTCCCTATGGCCCCCAGCTCTGCTCTCTGTGTCTCTGGGCACCGGAGTTGCGGCAGTCAGACTGCCCTGGAGCATGTCAATCACCTTCTCTGAAGCCACCAAAGGGAATTGAAGGTTCCTGCTCAGCCATGAATCAATGTGCAGGAGCAGGGAGTGGGGCTTGCTGAGGAAGAGCCACAGAGCCCTGTCCATGCATGGAGAATGGCATTTCAGACCTTATTTCCCAATTCCCCAGCACTCCAGCATGCCTTGCTCAGTTGACAGGCTGTTTGTCCTGCACACATTCATCTTATTTGTAAGACCAATTTGCCTGCGAAGAGGTCAGCCTGTTTTGTGTGCCTGGGATCCCTGATGGTCTCACTGCTGTGAAAGATCTCATGGGAGCCAGGCACGTGCTGTGTCCCCAGCACATGCAGAGGGCTGGCTGCCTTGCCACCACCTTCAGTCTCCATCCAGAAGGCCCAATACCAACAGATTCTCCTTTTGGGGCAGGTCTCCCTGGAGGAGGGGATGGGAACAGGGCAGGGGACAAGCTCTGCTTGGTGTTTATTTCCTCCCGGACAAATGCTTGGCAGATGGTTGCACAACTCCTACTGCCCTTCCCCCTGATTGCACCCCAGCCAGGCTGTCCCTGGAAGCCAGGCTCTTCCTCCTTTGCTCCAGAGGGGTTTGGGTCAGGCCACGCGTGGCTTGTATGATGCTTTTGGAGCTTATATACAGCTGCACTGACATACCAAGGGTGCTGCTTCTCCAGCTGCTCCCTTGTGTAGTATGGGTGCCCTTGTCTGTGGTTCCTGGGTGGGCTTTCCTCCTGGGCTCCTCCTATGTCACCTCCTGTTTCCCATCTCCCTCTGGACAGGAGCAGTTGGGTTGTTGCTGGTGTGTTATCTTGTCCAGGTTTTATCTCCAAGAGCTACAAGTCAGGAAACTTCTCCACAGCTCCTGGCAGGCAAGTGCTGACTGGCATTGTCCCCCTGTTTGGCTGAGATAAGTGTCCCTTGAGGCCAGAGGGGTGCAGTTTAGAGTCACAGTGGGATCCCTGATGTCACCTCCAAGAGACCTGAGTCCAGGCCCCCAGTGACCCTCACATGGAGGCAGACCCTGAGCTCAAGTACAGCCCTTTGGGTGCTGCAGAGGCCTCAGTTTCTGTCCTTGTGCAGGATTGACTCAGCCTGTGTCACTCCTGATGGATGTTTCTTCTCCTTATCCTTAGAAACCTCTGGTGATGGAAACTCATGATCTTCCCTGTAGTGACGCCAAAGCTTCACCACCTTCAGCCAGAGGCAGGGTTCTGCTGCTTGTCATAGACATCTGGTATCACTCTTTCAGTGATTCCATGAGATTCCTGTGAAACCACAGCTTAAGTAACCTCCCAGCAAGAGCTCAGCTAGGATTTCAAAAGCTGGAGACATGGTGAACTTCCCTCCAGACAATGTCCCTAATCATCTGGCTGCTCCTGGCAGGGTTTCAGTGTCACCTGCAGCACATCTCTCCTGGGTATTTCTTGTAGTGTGCTATGGACCTAACCCAGAGTCTGCTGAGAGTGGTGGAAGTCTTTCAATACACAACACAGAGATGGATCCAACGTCGAGAAGACCATCCTCACGTAAGTCCAAGAAGCAGGGATGGGGTCCTGGGTTGACAGGCTTGAAGCTGAAAGGCCTGAACTCTTCTTTTCTCTCTTTACTGCTGTGGGCTTCCTTCCTTCCTGGCAGCCTGTAGTCTTCATTAGACTTGGGAAAGGAAGATGTGGAGGATGCACCCGAATTCAGAGTGCTGCTGGGGCTAGAGCAGAGCCTTGCTCCACTGTGCAGGAGCAGGGCAGCCCGTGGCTCCTCATCCTCTCAGCTGCAGCATGTCCTCTGGCCTGTAGCAGAAAAGATGCACACACTGTGCTGTAGCAAAGACTTTGCTTTTGTTTGTCTTTATCTAAAGTAAAAACAGACGCCGCTAATCATGAACAAATTGCACTTTCTGTGAGTGAAAACGTTGGTAAAAGCTGTCAGGGTTTCTTTAGGCAACAAGTTGGAAAACAAAATCTAACTGCTCCTTCAGGCGTCCTTTCCCTTCTTTTTCTGGCAAAAGCTCCATTACCAGGATGGAAAGCTGCACTACTGAAATTTGCCATTAAAGTTTTAAAAGGCAGCAAAGCAACCACCACAGACCTTTCCAAGTACTTTGGAGGGAAAAAGAAAAAAACAAAAACTAAAAAGACAATAAAACCTACCAAAACTTTTCTCCCTCTCCTTGTTTTGACTAGCAGCAAAAAAAAAATGAACTCTTTCCAAGGTAAAGTGTGTTACAGGGAGAAAGAATAACAGGAGGCAAAGGAAGGTAACATGTGGACAGAAGCTGCAACAACAAACAATATTCTGACTCAAAGGATGTTGCAAACATGTTGTATATACTAGGAAATATTTTAAAACCATTTTTAAGCCAAAGCAGGAGTTGAGGAGAAGGTAGTCCAGGGCAGGAGGAGAAAGTCGTGGAGTTGGAGTTAGGAATCCAGGGAAAGTGAATGGGGATCAGCCTGAGAGGGAGCTTCAGGGCAGCATGGAAGGGGCAGGAGCAGAGGTCCTGAGGGTGGGAAAGCCACCAAAGTGAGCAGGCTGGCGTGGGACAGGGCAAGGATCTGGGAGAGGAAAAGGGGAAAGGAAAAGGGAAAGGAAAAATTGAAGATTTACTGGTGGTTTTTAAAAATCTTTTCTAGAAAACAGAAGGGATGTGAAGCCAAGTGCAGGTCTCAGCAGTCCTGTTTGTGCTTCCTGCCCCACGGGGCAGCTCGGTGGGTGCCCTGCACTGCGGGGTGGTCACTGCCTTTGTTTTCTTCTGGCCAAGTCACCTCCTGGTCCCTCCCAATGTCCCCACAGAGTCATGGCCCCCCCAGCAGCCCCTCCTAGATGGGGGACACTCCGTCACTGCATGAGAACCTTGGCTTTGAACAGCAGAGAGCAAATCTGTGCCAGAAATGACAAAGAGAACAAGACCCAGAGCAAGAGGGAGAGGGGCTGTAGAGCTGGGGTTTGGTCTCAGTGATCGTTATCCATCAGCACACCCAGTTCCAACACTCCATGGACTGCAACTGCAGCCCCAATGGGCCCAAATTCCCCACAAACACCACCTTTGGAACTAGAGGGTTGCTTTCCATTGGATATTAGAAAGAATTTTGTCCCTGAGAGAGTGGTCAGGCACTGGAATGGGCTGCCCAGGGAGCTGGTGGAGTCACCATCCCTGGAGGGGTTCAAACAAAGAGTAGGAGTAGCACTTGAGGCTATGGTCTAGTGGTTAAGGAAATGTTGGGATGAAGGTTGGACTTGATAATCCTAGAGGTCCTTTCCACCCATAGTGATTCTATGACTCACAGTTAGACTTTGCACTCAACATCCTGGTAAAACCTTGAGCTACACACACAGCACGTGGTGGAGCACAGGGTCTTTCCCAAGCATCATTACTTTGGTTTGTGGTTGACATTTAGCTGGCAGTGAGATGGGTGCATTAAACCCATGATAAGATAAACGTTTGCTCAGCATGAGGAGCTGTTGATAGGTAAATTGTCTGGCATTGCCTCCAGCATGTCTCACACAGCATGAACAGGGATGCACGGTCTGGAGTCAGGAAAATCCCAACCTCCGACTGTTCACGGGCAGTGAACGTTGTTAATAAAAGACACCAGTTATCCCTCAGGGGAGCCCATCTGCTGGCTTCAGTCTCAATTTGCCATGTGAGTAGCACTGAATTGAAAGGATCAGGTGCTGGATCTGTCTACCTGAAATCCTGGTGGAGGCCAGGGCACGCTCGCTCCATCTCCCAGCAGAAATCCAAAATGGCCCCGAGGAGTTATGGTGCCTCCAAGGTGCCTCTTTCCCCCCATGGCCTGCCAAAGTGTCTGCTAGCTGCAGGGAAGGTTTGGTGTGGAGGAACACTGCTCCCCTTCAGGTGTGTCCTAATCATTTGTCAGCATTGCTGATAAAAAACCTTCCTCCTTTCCAATGCAGATTCACCCAGAGTTCAGACTTCATCTCTGCTATGGTCACATTACTCTCAGATAGATTAGGTAGCCCTGCATCTTGTAGTCTCACCCCTCCTCTTATATCCTCACCTCTCAGAGGTAATCCTTAGCTGTAATCAAGTGCACTCCCAATTTTAGCTTTTTATTATTTAGCTTTTTTTTGGTATTTTTTTGCTAACGGTCTCCCTGTGATAATTATCTCCAGCTCTTAGGGATGGTGAGTCACCAAAATAATCTAACTTCCCAGCATTGTTTTTAATTTCACAGTACCTGTCTCATGGACACCCCACGTGGAAGTTACCTCTGCATCCCTCTTGTACTGACTCAGCCCTCCACCTCCCAGACAAAACCAGTCCCCTCTGACCCTTCTCGGGGGTGAGTTCATGGCCTGCTCTTTGTCCACAGAGTCATCTTTTTGCACTGTCACTGCTCTCCCCATGACCAGATGGGGCTGTCCTTTCTTTGAATGTCACTAGCTAGTAAAAATGGTCCCAAGGTGACCATTAATTTTTTGTCTGGTGTTGAATTCATCCCTAGCCACCATACTGAGGTCCTCAGCTGAGTGATTTCATTTCTGATGCATGTTCAGTAATGCCCAGCTGTGCTTTTGGAAACACTAGTGCCCTTCTGCTATGACAGCACAAGTTTCTGAGGCTGAAATCTCTATTAACCCAAGTATTTTCATTCCTGCATGTTAAAGGCTGGAGCTCTTCTCCACTTGAATTCAATGGCTCATAACAGATCCCTGCCACTGCCCACTCTTGGATAATGATAGCTCAAAGATGCAAAGGCATGAAAGACTCTCTGGCTCTGAGCTATCAATAAATCTTAAATGGAATGTGGGGTTTTTTATTAATAAGTGTCCTCTGCTCCCTTTCCTCCCTTCTGCCTTCCTCCATGAGTAAGAGCCCATTACTGCAGCACTCCACTTGCCTGAATCCCTTGTTTCTCACCCCAGGCTCCCTGCAGGACTATATAAACTCCTGACAAAGCTCTCCTTGCTCTCCTAGCTCTCTGTCACATCGCCTCAATCTGTTCTTGTCACACAAAATCTGGTTTTGTTTTGCATTTGCCTGCTTTGCTCCTGCCTGTTTCATTATCAGTTTAACACCTTCTTGCTTGCACTCTCTAGTCTCCAGCCAAAGGAAAAAAAAAAAAGGGGGGGGGGAAAAAAATAGCTGTTGGCTTGCTTTGTTATCTGCCCATCTTTGTCTTCTTCCACAACCCCCAAACTTTCAGCTGCATGTTGCAGAGGAGGCAGCTCATGCCAATATTTTTTTGCTTTCTTTCTCAATCTCTTAGAATAATCCTCCAGCTGCCCCTCCCCCTCCAAATTATTTCTTCTTCAGACTCATGGGTTCTCTGAAGGCTGTGCTGACCTGTGTTAACTCCATGTGATGCTCCATCTGTTGTTGACTTACATGTGTTTACTTACTAAGGGAAAAACTGAAAACGTGACTCCAGGATCTGGCCAGTGTCACTGTCATTCCTCAAAAATAACGTTTGCTGTGCATTGAGCTCTGATTTTGATCTGCTTAAGTCTGCTCTGGTTCAGCCCCAGGGATGCTAACTGAGGGAGGACATGTGAAATGCTTCCTATGAAATGCTTCATCTCACATGGGGCCACCTCAGCCCACGGAGAATCAAGGATGTGAGCCAGGAATGGACACCACCAATCTGCCATGTGCAGCCACCAGCAGTGAAGTTCTGGCTCTGAGCTCAGAGGGGTTCCCAGGGTGTCTGTTCTGAGCTCCCTGCTCCACCGTGGGGTGCAAAGCACACCCCAGTATGCTCATGGTGGTGGTCACCCTCCTGAAGGATGGCCAGAGCAGAAGCAGCTCTCCAGAACAGACAACCCAGTGGTTTGAGCTTGGCCCAGTACCTGTGAACCTATTTTAACAGGAGACAGACCCTGATATCTCAGCATAACAAAGACTCTGCCCTCAGATGCCAACTGAAGGTGTGTCCAGGTTTATATGTACATAATTCTGTGTAGAATCTTGTTGGAACCCAAGATGCCAACATCTGGACCTCTGGTTCAAGTATATTTATACATATGTGCATACGTGCACGGCCAGTGAGGTGTATTAAAAACAGTTTATCTCTGAAATAGCATCATTTCTCCTGGCAAAGGAGAACAGCTTCTCTTATTTTCTGTGCCACTTGTATTTTTGGGCTTAGCGAGGCAAAGTGCCAAGGAGCGACAGCGTGTTTACCTCAGAGCAGCTAAAAGAGCTGTGGAGCAATCAAGGTATTGAGTGGGCTGGGCTGAAAATAGATCAGCTTGGAAAGACTCAGCAGGGGACTGGATGGCCGTAAGCACCAGGAACATCCTCTTTGGGAATACATCCCCATCTTGCCCGAGCTAATGAGGTGCAGTGTGTCCGTGGGCTGCTCTGCTGACTCACTGTGCCATAGCTACCCCCAGCTCTCAGGACTGAATTCTCCTCTCCCATCTTTTGAGGTTTAACTTTCTAGGTCAGCCTTGAGGTGAAGAGACACGTGGAGGATCCTCCTGCACAAACATTGACCAAGGGGCACGCTCCTTCCTCCACGCGCTCCTGATCCTTATCATGAAATGGATTCATTATCAGAATGTGATCTTTTTTTCTGGGAAAATTTAATTTGAAAAGGTGTCTATGGCCTCACAGGGTCATCACTGAGTCCTTCACCTCAGCCTTCCTAGGGTATTCACATTCATTTAACCCCCTGAATCTCTCCTGAGCTCCCACCAAACCAGGCTCCAACTCTTGACCAAGCCAGTGAGGTTCTATCTGCTTCTTTCTTGATGAGCAGACCTGCTCTGCTCCCTGCCAAGCCTAACCTACCCCTGTGATTACCAAACTATTTGCCTGCAGCTTCATGGATCTCACTTTATTGTGCCAGCTCTCCTCTCTGGGCATGTTTACGTTGCTATTTTGGCCCAGGGTCTAGGTCTTGCATGTCTCTTGGCATCCTGACAGGTCATGACAGATTAGAGAAGAAAGCATTTGGGCTCTTTTTGGGCTCTTTTCAGTGGCTCCAGGAAAGCTCTTACCCTGCGATGGGAGAACATGAGCACAGCCCAGGCTCTGCTATGAAGGTCTGGGTGTACGACAGGTCCAGTCACAGGCTCTGGGCTCAGGTCCAGACAAAATGAATAACATTGTAATGTGCCTGTAGCACTTTGTTTTTGGAAGTGTTTCTGGTCCCTGATTATTTGATTTTGTAGCAAAGGGCTTAGGATGTTGCACTGTGAGGCTTCTTCCTTTACATTTTTCCAGCTGCAAACATCAGGGAGAACTGGTCAATGTGTACAGCTGGGAGAAATTTGCCCCCCAGATACAGCACAGTGAAACCAAGGGCTCTCCTCAAACTGCCAGATGTGGAGCTTGTTACAGACTTCAGGACCTCCTGTTGTCATGAAAGCCACTGTTACTTCAGGCCTTTGCATTGCCAGGGCTGCCAGACCCCTAGTGCTGTGCACCATCAGTGGGAAGAAGTGGAGACACCAACCAAGGGTGGTTTGAGCAGGGTTCTGCAGTTCCCCATTAACTGCAGAGCAAGCTGAGTCTGTTGCTGTTCTGGATGGTATTGCTCACACCCTGTTGATGTTTAAGGCTTTATCAGGCTCCATGGGAAGTGGTTTGAATGTGGTCCAAGAGATTACCTGAGGTTTTCCATCCTCCTGTGACCATCTGGCACAACTGAGCTGAGGGTGTGAGGATTGCTGGCTCCATCTCCTCCTCCATGTCACACATCCCAGGTCTTCTGGTGGCTGGGGTAGTATTTTAGCTCTTTATAAGAGGTCTAAAGACCCAATTACTATTTGAACACAATGATACTGGCCATGCAACTCTCCTTGCAAGCTCTTGAAAACTGCCTTGCTATCCACATCAGACCTTTCCTGGCTCATGAGAGAAACCTGTGGAGGGCAGCGAGCCTGTGGCACCTCCTAAGTGAGCCCAGGAAGAGCTGGGCCCTCAGCCTTGGGAAGCAGAGGGCAGCAGTTTCATGGAAAACAAGACAGCAATGAAATATGTGACCTTCCAGAGTCAATTTGAAGGTCCCTCCTGCCTGATGGAGAAGGTAGCAAGGGGACTTTTCTGTCCAGCAGTGACTACAGACAGGGCTGTGTTTTATCCCTCGAACCCTTCGGTGAGAATTGAAGGTGAAAGGAAATTTCAGGCTTGGTATGAGGACCAAGCATAGGCTGTAGCTTATGGCTGAATGTTTTAGGGGCTGTCTTTCAGGGTGCTTCTTGCACTGCTGAATCATGGCCCAGGAGCTGCAGAACCATTGGCTTAGGGGAGATGGTTTCAGCAGCTGAGGTGGAAGGTCGGGAGGCACAGCATTGCTCCTGCATGAACTTGGTTAGTTACTGGGGATCAGCTGATGCTCCTCGATTTCTTAAATCAGGTAATCTGACCTTACATCTAAGCCCATGGATGTGACCGTGGAAAGTGCACTTCCAGGAATAGGCTGTTTATCCCTTAGCTGGTCACAGAATTACAGCAAGATAATAACTTGAGGAAGTGGTTTGTTTCCTTCTGGTTGCTGGGCCTTTCGGGTGCTCAAAAAAACCCCTTTTTTTCCCCCCCTTTCTTTCTTTTTAAAAATTCTAACATTGGCATTCTCCTACTTGCTGATTCCCAGGGTTTCAGCTTTAAAATGGAGAAAATGAATTAAACTAGAAATCCACTAGAGCTGCCTCAGTGCAGCAGTCCCTTGCCAAGGGCTCGGGGGTTTGATTCTGCTGGCTGCCAAGGTCCCCAAAGATGCTCAGTGTCTGTCATCCCCACTGAAATTCCCAGGTGCCCAGTTATCTCTGTATAAGTAGCACAGACACCAGCCCACCAGCCAGCTCCTTACCTGTTTGCATTCAGTGTGCATTTAGAAGCAGGCAGAAAGTAAAATACCATGACTGGATAACACTCTCTTGAAGACCACTTGTATTTCTTGTCACCTCAGCCTAATGTCACATTCAAAACTTGCCTGCAAACATGGGAAAATTATTTGCAGGTCTACTGAAGCTCAAAGAATAGCTCCAGTCAAAAGCCCTTTATTCCTTGGGTTTTCCAGACAGGGTTTATGTAGTTAACAGAGGTATCATGTTATTTTTCAGAAAGTAGTGTCAGGGAGGAGAAGTGGTGGATACTGAAAGCAGTTTTGTGTCCTGTGACTAGGAGCCAGGCAGGGACCCGGGTCCCTATGCAAAAATACCAGGAGCCTCTTGAACCTTCCTGATCACAGGGGCAGTGAAGAGCTGACTCTCTGTGCTCTCAGGAGCCTGCAGAAGTGGCCTGGTGCTGGAGGGTGCTGCCATGGGCTGTCTGATGTTCCACCAGGTCACAGCTGCAGTCCCCAGGTTAGACTCCCTGTGCCTCCCTTACAGCCAGGGATGGCTCTCCTCAGGCACAGCTCCTCCCACCCCAAAAGAGTCAGCTGCAATAGGTAGAAAAACTCCTACAGACCCATCTTGTAGGCTACTCCCTCCTCCAAGGAGATTAGATCTTCTCCAGTCATGTGTGAGACCCCCTGCCTCGCTCATGGGACGGAGGAGGAGGAGAAGGAGGAGGAGCAGGGCAGCTCTGTTCAGCCAGGCAGGAGGCATCAGGGAAGTCCCCATGTCCTCGCTCATGGGACGGAGGAGGAGGAGGAGCAGGGCAGTTCTGTTCAGCCAGGCAGGAGGCACCAGGGAAGTCCCCATGCCTTGATGACCCTCTGCAAGGAAAACCCCCACGTGAAGCATTTCAGAACCACTAGTGAAATTATTGCTGCTTTGATTCCAGCAGAGGTGGAAGAGGGGATCTGTACAGCCCCCCAGTGAGCTATGTCCACTATACCTTTAAGTCCAATACCTGCAGCTCTCTTGCAGGTGGCCTTTTCAGTGGCCCTTTCCTATGTGACAGGCATCTGGCTACCTTCAAGGCTGCTCCTCTGGAGTGTCTCCAGCTGATGTTGAGGGAAGGTGCCACAGCCCAGCTTTGCACCTCTCTTACACAGATCCAGAAGCCAAGAAACAAAGACCTAGAAGAGTGTCTGGGAGCTTCTCTGACTAATGTTATTCTTGCAGCTCAGCATCCCCCTCATTATGTCCTTATTTTATTTCCAGCTCTCATGCCAGTGCTTATGTCAGTCTTACATGAGCCTCACAGCAGGGAAAGCTTTCCTCATGGCTCCATGAGGTCCACAGACTGTCTTACCAGATCTACAGCAGGAAGAAATGTCCCCCCTCACCTCACCTCATTTATACCTCCCCAGGTACATTAAAACAATGTCGTTTACTTGTGCTGACTTTCTAGCTGCCTCCACAGTGCCCATGTTGGTGTGGAAGCATAGAAAATTGGGGATTTGCCCTAGAATGTTTCAGGTAACATACCCAAAGGTGCTTAATGCCTAATTACTAAGATACTTAATACCTAATTACAGATTACCTTAATGCCTAATTACAAAGATACTTAATACCCAAGGTGGAATTTTTGGCAGGAGATCAGGCAGATGTGATCATGCTGCTTCTCTGTCTGCTTCTTGTTCACCATTTGTGGACCAGGTGATCATTTCTGACCTCATTTGATGGTACCTTTGCAGTTCTGGAGAGGTGAAGCCTACAAGGTTTGTGCAAACGGGCAGCCAGGTAGAGAGGGGAGGGAGAGGGACAGAGAAAGGTAGATGTATTATTCTGGGGGCACAAGAACCCATCCAGGGTTTCAGCTTGTAATCTTACCTCCAGGGAAGACCAGGTCACTTATGGGATCACTTATTCCTCTAAACACCAGTCATGTGGCTCCCCAAGGAACAAGGGGTCTGTTACCTACCCCAGTGTCTCCACTCCCTGTGTAACCTCAGGCTGGTTTGAGCTGAGGATAAGACCTAGAAAAGTGCCCCTCTGGCTGAAACTGAGTCTTCATCAGCATTCTTCCTCTTCATGGACAAGATAACAGAGACATTAGGAGCCACTTGCAGTGGTTTGAAGCCTGATGACTTTGGCTGTTGGAAAATGTGTGTGCAGTATAGGTGTTGGTGGGCACACAAGCTGCTTCACAGCCAGACCCTATCCCCAGCACATCAGGCTCCAAGTTGTGTTTTTTGTTGTCACGTTGGGCAGTTATCTGTCCAGGCTAAGAGCATGGTCTGATGCCAAGCCAGGCTGCAGGTACCAAGGGGATGGGAAAGAGCAGCCCTGGGCAAACAGCGAGCATTCAGCCCAGACCATCTGGTGCTGTTGGATTAATCTCTAACCTGTGCTCTCAGCTGGCCAAGGGGAACTTGCTGGACTGAATTTATGTCTCTAGCTTCAGGTTACAGTGTGGCACGTTAAAAGAAACCAGCATTGACTTTGTGTTGACTTAAAAAGCTGGGCTGTAGAGTAGAGGTGGAGGAGAAATCATAGAAGGAGCTGTATGTGATCACCTGTGTGAGGAGAAGATGACAACCCCATGCTGCCAACAGTTTAAGCACGGCCAGGGCACCTCCCTGAGAAAAAGGAAGGGATGGAGAGCCCCAAGGTGAAAAAGTTGCTGAAAAGAGGCTTGGACCCATGAGCAAAGACATTCTCCTGCTCTGGGATCAAATGTTGTGTTTTCTGAAGAAGTTAATCTGAACCATTGTTTCTCTTGTTGCTATTGTTTCTTGTTACCATTGTTTGTCTTGTTTTCTCTTGCAAACCATCCTCTGCCAGAGGAGTAGTAATCCTGAAAACTTGGAAGTATTGCAGAGAAAGGAAGAGATTTTTTTTTGTTGTTTTTTTAATTCCCTTGTTTAAAATGTGAAATTAAGAAAACCAAACAATCCTGTGTGCTCGCTGCCAGGGAAAGCTAAGGACAGAAACAGGAGAAACGCCTGCAGAAAGGAAAAACTTTCTCCTGGTTTTGTTGAATGCTGGAGCAGGAACAGATGGATGAAAAGCACTAATCTGTAAGAGTTTGAGGAAAGGACTTGAAGGCTGACTTACTGCTCCTCTGATTCCTCTGCACAGCGGGCTGGCAGTCTCGCAGGATGGTTTCAGGTAGCATCTGACCGAGTCTCCCAACTCATCTGCGTGTGGGTTTTGGGTGTGTTTGAGCTACACTAAACCTGCCAGTCCTTTAAAGTTTGGTTTTATAGACACGGAGGAGAGCTGGGCTGGTTGGACTGAGGGTTACAAAGGCTCTTTCTAGGAAAGAAGCTTTGCGCAATAGAAGGGGAAATGGGTCGTCGTCAAGTTTTGGGGCATTTTCAAAAGACAGTAAACAAGTGGTGGGTGAGATGGGAGGTCAGCTCTGTGCCCAGCAGGATCTGCCCCCTGCTCAAGACGGGGCTGGGCTTGCAGCAGGGTTTGGCTGGGAGGGAAGCCAGTCCCTATGGCAGCAGGACTCGGGTTGCCACCCGGCCCTGCTGCTCCACGTAATCCCTGGCAAATTATTGAATCCCAGCGCCCTGTCTGGGTACAGGGAGGAATCACCACCCCGTGACGCCCGAGGCTTTGGGTGCCAAGCTCTGTGGGGTGCAGCTTGAGTCTGGGCATGATGCACCCAAAGCAAACTGGCACTGCTGGGGAGCTGTTGGTAAGAGTGGGAGGCTAACGGGGCTGGGAGGGCAG
>NW_008583621.1:0-225 GCF_000691845.1 Merops nubicus | reverse complement strand
ACCAGCCACGGCCAGAGCAGAGCCCACTCCATAGAGACTCGGATGCAGGAAGAAACAAAAACAAGGCAAAAAAACAAACCAAACCAAAAAAAACCAAACACCATCAACCCACTGCAAAAGCACCAGAAATCCTTAAAAATGCCCTTGGGCATCCACCAAGTGAAGTCCCGGGGGAGCTCAGATGCCCCCTTGGACGACACTGAGCCACAAGTCACCTTCCCACCA
>NW_008583620.1:20912-22906 GCF_000691845.1 Merops nubicus | reverse complement strand
GAGTTGCACCCGCCGGCGAGGGCGGAGGGAAGAAAGGGCCTGCTCCTGGCAGCGCCACCGGAGGCCCTCCAGCACCTTTTATGCCCCGTCTCTTATCAGTGGCCCCGTTGCCCAACCCTGTGAGAAGGGGAGAGAACTCTGTGCCTGCTGCAGGGTGGTTTTGGGCACCCTGAGGCAGAGGAGTTGCACCCGCCGGCGAGGGCGGAGGGAAGAAAGGGCCTGCTCCTGGCAGCGCCACCGGAGGCCCTCCAGCACCTTTTATGCCCCGTCTCTTATCAGTGGCCCCGTTGCCCAACCCTGTGAGAAGGGGAGAGAACTCTGTGCCTGCTGCAGGGTGGTTTTGGGCACCCTGAGGCAGAGGCACGCTGGCAGGCTGGCAGAGGGGGCAGTGGCAGCCCGGTGCGGGACGGGGGGGCGGGGGGAGTGGGGAGTTTTTCGGGCGGGTGGTCCTGGATTCTTCTCCTGACAAAGATGCCCTTGTGCTGCCCGGCCCAGAGCAGAAGATGCTAATGGGAGCTGTCTGTCCCAGGCCAAGAGCTCTGCGATCTCAAAGAGCAACAGAGGAATTGTAACCAGAGCTACGAGTATCAGAGGGAGCGTTTGGTTGCGGCCACAAGGTTTTAAAAGCCTCTGACCACTATGTAAATCCACTCAAAACAAACTCGGCTGAGGTTTCTGATTTCTCTAAGGTTCAGCCTTCAAAATGCCACAGGACACACACACCTGAAGCCACAAATGGCCCACAGAGAGCCGGGAGCATCCTGCAGCCACACTTCTCCCTTCACCTTCCTTTTCCCCTCGTGCTCCTCCTTGGATGTCCTTGCAACCCAAAAAGAGGAGTATCTAGCTGCAGAGATGTCCAAGCCGTGCAACAGGGGTCTCTGAATTTTCCTTACATGTTGAGTTGATAAGGTGCAGCTTTTCCAACCAGCCTCACTTGTGGCCCCAATGCAAAGTTGTAAAAGGACAGGATCACCCTACCTGCAGACCTGCACCCACTTCCATGGTGCCAGCCAACAGCAGCCTGGTAGACAGCCTGAGATTTCTGCCTTGTGCCCCAAGGTTTTAGTCTAAGTGCTGCTGGTGCCAGTGGCAAGATCCTGACAGACTCTGGGTGAAGTTCAGGCCTTAGACAACTCCAGCTGACTGAGGACACTGCTTGAAAATGCATGTGGCTCATCAGGGCCTGCCCCTGAGTCCTGAGGCAAAAACAGGAGGATGGAGTAATAGAGGTGAGCTTGTCTCTAAGACATCCACCCAAGGGCTGGGCACTCCACCCTGAGCACAGCAGCGGGTGTTGCTAGTTTGTCGTGATCAGCACGCCACGAGACAGGTCCTCAAAGGGTTCCTTGGAGGAAGGCAAGCAAAGGCAGCCTCAGGGGGCTGGGTGGGATTTCTCTCCCACCTAGCTGACCTCCAGCGATTTCTCCAGCCAGCTCCCTGGGCACTCAGAGAGATGGTTTGGGTCAGGCAGTTGTGCCCGTGCTGAAAGCCTGCTCTGCACAGAGCCTGGGCTTGGTGGGCATGAAGATCTTCTTTGCTTCACTGCTCTGGTGGCAAGCTATGGGCCAGGGCTTGGCCAGAGCAAGCGTGGAGGATTCAGCTAGGCCAGTGTTTGAGAAAGAAGGTGAAGCATCACAGTATTTTCTGCAACTTTTAATTGTGTGGAGGTAGGGATGGAGCCAGGCCCTTGGACTGCTTCCGGCTGAAGCCTCTGTGACCACGCAGGCTGACGTCTCAGAAAAAATATCCAGGGATGCAATGGTTAACCACAAGGGCCTTGCATCGTTCTTCCTTCTGCTTCAGAGTCAACAACCCCAGCCCACGCCTCTGAGCTCTGAGCAGATCCCCTCCTCTCTCCCCCTGCCGTGCCCTGCAGGGGATGGGGAAGCAGGCAGAGGAGGAGGAGGAGGCCAGAGGCAGGAGACAGCCTCTGTGGCCATGTCCTCACTCGGTTTCCGTGTCAGGGAGTTCAGGGCTGGAGGAGGGGGAAG
>NW_008583620.1:0-20774 GCF_000691845.1 Merops nubicus | reverse complement strand
AAGCCAGGGTGCCTGCACATTCCAGCCTCTGGCTCACGCTGCCTCCCCTGCCACACGCTGCCTCAGCCCCGTTTCCTCGTGTGTGGTGTTGCCTTTGGCACCAGGGATGATGTTTACACTTTGCATACAGAATAACACAACTTGATATGAATCTGACTTGGGGAAAAAAAAAAAAAGAAAAAATAGGAAAGAAGGACAGAAAGAGCAGACCCCAAACTCTGCAGCTGAGAAAATACTGCAAGCTCCCACGGCAGCCAAGATCAACAGCAAGGACAGGCTACTACTCTCTGAGGGGTTTAGGGATGGGTTTAGCTAACCCCCTTCTAATTGGAGATGAAAATAATCACAGAAGGATGGCAGATCGATGCCTGCCCAGCAGGGTGGCTCAGGGGTGCTGGGAGAAGGGAGGATATCCAGCAGCTGGACTCCTGGCAGGGGACTGGCCTGCTTCAGAAACATGGGTGGTGCTTCCGAAGGGGTTAAATGGCAACTAGTTTCTGTTCCACAAGTGTGAGCAGATAAAAGCCTTTGGAGGATGGGAGTGTTCCCGTGGCAGGCTGGTGGCTGTCCTGTGCAGAGCCCTGGATTCCAGGCAGGAAGGATGTGGGGTGCTCCCCACGGCCCTCACCTGTGCTATCAGGCAGGTGGGTCTCAGCCCTCAGGGCAGCGAGTCAGAGCTCCGGGGTGCTGATCCCACCACTGCCCACAAAAAGCTGCTACAGCTCATTTGCTGGTCTGGTGAGGACTTCTCAGGGCGGTGGTGCTGGAAGGCAGGGAAGACTTTTTTCCTTTGGCTGTCAGTTTTCCTTAAATCCTACAGAGGCGTCACCTGGATGGAGCGAGGGATCACCGGTACCTTCCCCCCTGCCCTGTCTCTGTCAATTCTCTGCAGGACTTCCCGCTCTCCCTCACCTTTCCAGTTCAGCTCTTTTTCAATCTCAATAGCCCTTATTGGCATGACACGGTTTGCAAGTATTGCCAAAGTTAATATATCAAATGTCTGTCCCTAGGAGCCAGCGTTTCTCAGCACAATTACTCCCCAAAGACTCATCGAATGCACAGGCCACGGCTGAACACTATGGTTTAATGTCCTCATTAAATAACGATGAATAACCACCCCACCCCCCAATCAATGTCACTCTGGTTTCAGAGCAGGCAGCCTCTCGGGCTCAGAACCTCAGTGCCACACGGGAAGAGCCTTGGGAGTTTGTTCCAGCATTTATTTGGATTACAGGCCCCCGTCCAAGCCCAGGCCCCCGTTGTGCCTGGCGCTGCACACGCAGAACAAGGAAAAGTCCCTGGCCCAAAAAGCTTGGACAATGCAGACATAAAAATGATTATTCTTCTCATTTTACTGACATGTGAGCGCTTGGGGGTTCATGCAGTGAGTCAGCATCAGGGCTGGGGATTAAACCCAGATCTTCAGGGACAAACTGCAAAACCAGTTCTTCCTCCAAGATGTAAATCCCAGCTCTGCCAGCCTTCCCATGGGATTTGCAGCGGTGAGGCTACTGCAGGCACTTGTGAGGCCTGGAGAAGCTCTGTCTCGGGCTACCCAGTTCCTCCTCTGCTTCCAAAGAGAAGCAACCAGTGCATTTCAGCCCCATTCCACCTGCCCGCCTTCCTCCGGGGCTGGCGCAGTGCCCGTGCCCTTGCCCTGTGTATACAGCAATTCCTCAGGCACTTTAGGATCCTGGAAGAGGATCTGTTCACATGCTGTCAGCATCTTAATTCTGTTTTTCTGCTGCTTAATGTCTCACAGTCAGGAGAGGGCTCGGATCCACGCTCAAATTACCACCAGGAGACAAATCCCCTGCTCGGCTGAGCCGAGGTAGCTGATGTGTGCAGCAAGTGCAGGTTAATTCAGTTTAGCCTGGCTGGCAGCACCAGCAGCCTGAGCTGGGTGGTGTAACGCAGCGTTTGCCGCAGGGGCAGAGCTGATGGGCAGGCAGTTGCCAAGGCTCAGCTGGTGCATGGTAACACAGAAAGCTTCAGGACTTGCTCGTGCCTTCCAGCCCTTCAGACAGATTCCCCGTATCTGGCCGTAGCAGATGAATAGACAAGAGGTGATTCACAAGGCTCAGGAAGAAATCTTTCCTCCCAGGTAACTGCCAGCTGCAGTTTACATGTGCTTTTTTTTTTCAGCCTGGTCCTGTCCATTCTTGGTTGCTGGCTCCTGCACCAGCTGAACCACAGGTCTGACCTACCTAAGAAAAACAGCCACACCAAAACTCACAGGATAAAGTTTACAACATGCCATGACAATTCCCTGACCTCTCTTCTTCCCCTGATGGGGGAAATTTGTAGCTACTAGACATTTTCTGATCATTTTGGAGTAGAAAAGATGGACACCCCAGGCTGGTCCACACACACAGTTCTGCACCAGGTCAACTTTATATTGCCAAGATAGGCAGCAGTGTCCCAATCAGGATCAACATTGCTGGGCCCATGGCCTAACAACCTCCCTGCTCTCATCCTCACTCCCTCCCAGACTTCTGGATCTTCAATGGGCTTGGAGATACTCCTGAAAAACAAAGCAGCAGCCTCATAAAGAAAAACCTCCTATAGAGGCATTTCAGTGAAGATTTCCCCATCCCTGGGCAGGGAGACAATGGTGGGAAGGAAGTTGGAGTCATTATCGTCATTGTTTCAAGGTTTAATCAGGCACTTGGGGATTAGCACCTCAGCACTGGGGGCACAGCTGGGTGGCAAGGGGCTTGGCTTGTAAACCATGGTGGAGGAAGGTCCTTTAGCTCACTGCTGAGCTGCTGCTTGAATCTTTTGCACTCTCCTGCAACCGGGCTTGTGGAGTCCTGTGGCAGGACACGTGGAGGCAACTTCAGGCTCTGGGCAGCAAAGCAAGGCTGAGACTTGCAGATGGGGGTAGCCGAAGGGGTGGAGGGGAACCCACCAGCAGGGCCCCTCCATCTCCTGCTCCTGCCTACGTCAGAAGGAGTCGGCAAGAGGGTGTATTTCCAGAGAACCTGTTTTCCAGATCCCCTGGCATCCTTCCACCACTCTCGCTGCATGCGTCATCGTTTTACGAGGCTGCCTGGTTCCCCGGGAGCCCCCTTCCCTCCCCTCTCCCTCTCGCACACAGAGATTTTATTTATTTGTTTATAACACTTTGCCTATCCCCAGGATGCCTTTCATCTGCTAGCACTTAACTGTTTCGGTGGCAGGAGGGAGGGCAGGAGCTCGGGGAGGCAGGGCAGAGCTGTCACCCCTTTGTTTCAGACAGGATGGACCCGAGCGGTGCCGCTGGTCCCAGAGGTCGCTCCGAGTCCCCGTCCCTGCTGCTTTCTCCTCCCCGCTGCAGAAACAGGCTCCTTGCACTTGGTTGGCCCCAGAGAGCTGGACTGGAGGGCAGCTGGCACGGCTTCAAGTGCATCTCCTGTATCTGACAGGACAGGCAGTCGTGCAGACCTGTGGCTGAGGAGAAAGACCTTTCCCAGTGAAGCACATCCCTTGGGGTCTGCTCTGGAGGCCTGATCTCCCCTCCTGGGACCAGCCTCTCCATTAGCAGGGGACAGTGTCTCTGAAGGAGACAATGAGTCCAGCCCAAGCAGCAGCTTGGCCACCCTCATGCTGTGGGTGTTGCCTCCAGGCACCAACCGCTGCCCTTGGCTCCTCTTTAAAGGGCTCTGGAAGACTTTTTGTTCACTGAGTGCAGGACTGAAGTGATGGGACTAGCTCCTTACACTTGATGGTGTAAGAAGAGGCTTAAATCTTCTGCCCCTTGGCCTCAGATGTGCCCATTTCCTTCCCCTAGCATCAGCCCATTGTATTCCAGTCCTACTGCAGGACCCTCCCATCATCATTGTCCCTTCTGTCACGATGTCTTCTCCACAGATGACCTTTCTGCAGGAGAAACCCTCAGTCCAAACCAGGGCTGAGCTGTGCAAGCAGACCCCAAACAGAGGGAGCTCTGTGGGAGCAGGCTGGAGGGAGGTGTTTGGAGCCAAGGAGGAGTGGGGGCACATCAACCAGGCTCTGGAAGACCAAGGGACGTGCAGACTTTCATATAGGTACATGAACCAGCGACCAGCCCCTAGTGCTGCTGGATGTCTCTGCCCAAAGGACACATCAGGAAAGCTCAGCCCCAAGCCTGCAGGTGGGGAAAAGCCCAACTACAACTGCCACGGGCTTTGGAGAGGGGCAGAGGAGACCAGGTCCAGCTCTTGCCCAAGAGGTGTGAGTGGGTGAGGGCAGGGTCAGACTTTACACTCAGTGTTGCCACTTCCAGGGGAGTTTTCAGCACCCAACGTGTATGTGTTGGGGTGGGGGGAGCTAAATATCCCAGCCTGGCAAGTGTCAACAGCAATTAGTGTTTCACACTCGGCCTGAGAGAGGGATAAACATTCACAAGTAAGGAAGCAGTGCTGGGCTGCCTGGGCAAGAGTGCCAGACAGGGAGGAGGGGAGGAAGCAGAACAATGCCTTCTAATGCCATGGCTTTGTCAAGAGAAGTTTGCAGCTTGGTGGGAAAGATGCCCCATCCCACACATTTTCTTGCCTCCCCCTCGTTGCTTTGCAGTTATTGATTGGGGAGGCCCCAGGCATTAGTGCTTAGCTCCCTGCAAAGCTGCATCACTTCAGAGGGAAGCCGATGGAGGGGGAGCTTAGCTAAACCAGAGCAAAAGGTTGTGGGGCTGATCCTGCAGCCACGCTAACCAGGCTGCCAGCAGTCACCAAAGGCAGAGCCCAGAGGAGCCCATCCTGAATGGGGCCTTGTTTTGGGTACAAAAAACAGCTTCACGTTTCTGCCCTGGGAGTGTGGAGCAGGTACAACCACACCAGTATGCAGGTACAACCACACCAGTACAAAAGGAGCCACATGTGCAAGGGCAGTCGGACCGACTGGGCAACGAGATGAATATTGATCCTTGTTTCAGCACTGAGGAGCAGAGGCCCAAGGAAACAGGGAGATCTCACAGGAGAAGAGGGTCTGGCTGTCTCCATCCCCTACTCCAGCCCCGGTAGCTCCCAGAGTCACCAGGGGAGGCTGAACCAGGCTGTCAGTGGGAGGCAGAGGCTGGCTGGAGAGCAGCTCATCTGCTCCGGGTCCCTCGGGAGAGCAAAGGCTTTCAGTGCTGAGTGGAGAGATGCTGGAGGCGTCGTAGCTGCTGGGCTCGGGCTGTGCTGTGCCAGCACTGGCTCAGGTAAACGTCTCCCTTGAAAATCAGCCCTGTGAAAGCTCCTGGAGGAAAGGAGGGCAATCCTCCCACGGGCCCCGAGCCGCACGGGGCAGCGCCTGGCTCCGCGCAGCGTGGCACAAAGGCGCTTTGTCAAGGGGATTAAAAGGCAGACGTTCTCTTTCTGGAGCCTGGCAGCAGCGAGTCCTGCCTGCCCTCCGCCGGGCACCCTCCTCCCCCGGCGCCCCGGCGATCAGCGGAGCTGCATTGCGTGCTCCTCTCCTCCTCACGTGTGCGCACACGCGGGCGTGCCGCGGAAAGGGGAGCTGCGGAAGGAGGATGAGTTCCTGGCTCTGAACCGCGGCAGCTCCTCGGGGAGCCTCTAATCCCACCCGGGGCAAGCCGAGGAGGCGGCAGCTCTCCGTGACATCCTTCTCTCTCTGGGGGAGCCCAGCAGAGGGATGGGGACGAGCTGTCTGCCCCCAGAGGCATCGGTGCTGGCTCTGTGTGCCTGGCACTGCCAGCCACGGCCTCCCCGGGACTCACAAGCTGCGGGCAGGCTCCCTCACACGCCTGCTCCCGTCAGCTCTGCCTCCAGAGAAACAGCAGAGTCACATGGATCCCATTAGCTCTTCACTTAACATGAACCAGAACCGGGAACAACCACCAGCACATCCCCCACGCCACTCTTGGCTCCGTCAGAGATGCTGCATGGCAAAAATCTCCTTATGAAATCAGCCCGCAGCGCTGCCAGGTCTGGCCCCAGAGCCCTGTGCACCGGGAGGGCACTTGGGGGTCACAGGAAAAGTGTTGCTTGGGAAGGGGAATCCACCTGGGGCAACTCACTAAGGTCAACTGCTTGCTTTGTACTGTCTGGATGGGACCCCCCCGTGCTCCATACATCACTGTGGCTAGCACTGTGCTAGCCCCCAGGCTCCCTGGCTGGCAGTACCCTCTGACAGCTTTGCTAATATCTTGAGGGAGTTGCAAGAAAGCTATCAAGTGTTTTTTCTCCCTACCACACCCCCAATTCATAGAATCATAGAACCGTTTTGGTTGCAAGAGACCTTTAAGATTATCAAGTCCAACCACTACCCCAGCACTGCCAGGTCCCTACTAGCCCCCGTCCCTCAGCACCACATCTCCACAGCTTTTAAATGCCTCCATGGATGGGGACTCCACCAGTGCCCTGGGCAAAGCCTGGAGAACTCTTTCAGGGAAGGTTTTTTCCTAATATCCAACCTAGCTGTTTCCTCTCATCCTATCACTTGGGAGAAGAGCTTGACTCCCACCTGGCTCCACTCTCTTTTCAGGGAGTTGTAGACAGTGAGAAAGTCTCCCCTTAGCATCTTTTTCTCCAGATTCAACAACCCCAGGCCCCTCAGCTGCTCCTCAGAAGATTTGTGTTCCACATGAGCAAGCCATGCAACTCCACATGGACACAAAAGCCTCAGAGCTTCTGTGTCTGGGGCTGAGAGCTGCTACGGGTGGGTCTGCAGAATCTGTATGGTGGCACAGTCCAGCTCACACGTGCCACGGCGAGCAGAGGCAGGCAGAGGTTAACATCCTCCAGCAGCACTTCTTGGCAGCCACACCACCACCAGGACCCTTGAGACAGTGACCATGCCAAGTCTGACAGAGGCCACCCCTTGGGGGTGGCCTTGGCACAGCTCACAGTGGTGCTCTGTGCCACGCTGAGCCCCTTGAAGGAACCAAAGCAGTTTGCCACTGTAGGCTCAGGGTGATTAACTGGAGTGTTAGGCAATTAACTTTTTCACACTTGCAGCCTCTAAACTCCCCCATAACTCAGAGGCGACAGACTCGGTGTTTATTTTCTGCTTAAAGAGAAGTCGGTGGCAGGTTCCAAAGGAAAACAACCGTTCCCCAGATTTATAGTCAGGCTTCAAGGCAGATAGTAGGACAAAGGAGGCAGTTGGATTTCAAAGCTGAAGGCCAGATCTTTGTCTGCAGAAACTGGCATCAAGGAAGCAATTCCAGATCTGGCCCATGCCCTGTATGAGTAATTTGCTTTCTTGAGTCACCATCTTTGCCCCTGCCTGGATGGAGCAGGAACTTGATGTAAAGGGCAGAGGTGCCAATTATAATGTGGCAGTCTCAGGGCATGGTTAAAACCAGGTCAGCTCTTGCTATGTCCTGGAGCTCCATGAGCAAGGCACATCTGCTCATCTGTCACAGATTGTCTTCTCACCTTTCCAAGTGTTTGGGGGCAGGGACCATAACTTGGAGTGTGTCCAGTGGGAATCCTGCATCCATGCTCCCATCTGGGAGAAGGCTTTTGATTCTGTCCTTGGGCAGCACAGAGCCTGGAACTGCCTGAGTCCTGCTGGAGCGAGCCCTAGGACACCATCAGATCACTCCATCTGCCTCCTGTTTAGAATGTAAACTTCTCTGCACCCCTTCCCTGCCACAGGAGAACGTGTCCATGAGGGCAGATCGACACATCTCTGGATGGGAATGTTCCCAATGGAAAGCAGAAAGCTCTGCCACGGGCCAGTGGCCACCCCATGATGGGGACTGGGCAAGCAAGGAGGAGGTCTGAGGATGGATTTGCATGCAGGTGTTACCCCTTTTTGCAGCTATCTATTTAATTTTTTTTTTCTTTAGCTAGGAGATATTTTGTATGCTGCAAACAGGCATGTTTTTGCATAAAACTGGTGCTTGGTGACAGCTTCTATTTGCATGATGGCTGAGGAGGGACACTGGGGACTAGAAAACTTGAACCAAACACAGGGCTCTGGCTCACTAGTAAGGCCCTGATGCTAACAGATGATGAAAGGAATTTGCTCAGAACATCCATATTTTGGTTGGAACCAAGAACATCTTCCCAATCTGCTGTAACAACTTCAGTTGCTACACAGTGATTGTTTTTTATAGTAACATCTCCAAGGTCTCTCTGCCTCATTATTCCCATTTTAGAAATGAAGAAGTAAGCAAAGGGAGGTGCTGTTTTGAATAAGGTCTCCTGAGAAACCAGCAGCACATCATTGCTTTCCTGATAGTCCCAGCCCTGTGGCCTTCCCACCAGACAGTGCTGGAACTGTCCTGTGAGCAACCCATCGCTCACGGGGCAGCTGACAGCTTCACAGCTCCACAGTAACTCCCTGACCCACAGCTGCTGCCTACGAGCTGACAGCAAAGCCCGTCTGCTATTAAGGTTAAAAATGTTGCCCATAGGGAGAGCAAAGTCTGACACCGCCTGCAGCATACTTCTCGCCCGGAGTTATTGCCTGTGGATTAGCAAAGGTCAGGGTTTAGTGCTCCAGCCCTTCCCAGCCTCTTCCTTTCCTGCAGGTTAGGGCTACGCTTGAAAAATGTGTTGATTTAGCCTGATCTGTAAGTGCAAGGAAAAATCCCACCCAGCCTGGGGGAGCCACGGGAGCAGAATTCCTCCAGCAGATGTAATGGTCCTGGCAGAGGGAAAATACCCCACCCCTTGGCTGCTGCAGCCTGTCGGGGGAGTTAACAGGATCCCGATGGGCAAGAAAGCTCCTTATCAGCAGGCGCTGTGTTCTCCTGCTCCTGGCACCCTCTCTCTAGCAAAGAGTGATCCCAGCACACCCTCAGCTCCTCCTTTTTCTGCTTTCAGTCTTTTCATCTCCTTTCTCTCTCCCGCCCATTTTCATTTTGCCCTGACAACTTTTTTCTTTTTTTTTTTTTTCCTTGCAGAATGTGGGAGGGATGAAAGCTGCAGATAATTAATAACCCCTGCACTTCTCAGCTCTGTCTTCCTGGGAGAACTCAGAGATTCCTGCTCCCCCCACCTCTCCCTCCCCCTGCAAACGCTCTCTCACTTCCAGTCATGTGCTGTCTATTCCCATTGCCTGATAAATTGCAGCTGGCAGCTCTTGCTCCAGAAGACTTTGCTTATTTTGTGTGTGTGTGCTCGTGGGTGAGGATTTGGTTTGAGCCAGAGACAGGGAACGGCTGAGCAGCTCTTCCAGAAATGCGTGTCACTACAGTTTATCCACAGGCAACCCCCCATCTGCAGAAGCAGCTTCTTGATGTGGATCTCTGAGGGTGCTGCAGAGATCTTGAGTAAAGCCACGCTGAGGTAGCAGAGACCTCCCATCTCCCCAGCCCCAAGGCTGGCAGGAATTGTTTCTCCCACCTCTCTCTCTCCTGTTCTGCCCCTTCCAGCTGGTTTCCAGCAGCTCTGCAGGTCATTCAGGCTTAGGGCAATAGCGATGGCTCTCCTTATTTGCTAGCTCATTGTGCTACCTCCTGTGCTTTCCTACCGTTGAGTCAGTTGGAAATAAGTTCTTTGCTTTCAAAGAGAGATTATCTGGAAAGGCAAAAGGCAAGACCTAAAGAAAGAGGAGGCTTGGGACAGTGCCTCACAGGGGGAACAAATCAGTGCTGCTGCAGAAACTACCTGAGCAAACAGCAGGAAACAACAGGGAGAGGCCAAGGAGAAGCTGCTGATAACCTCTAATCACCTCCCAAGAGCTGCATGGTAAATTCAGTGCTGGATCCCTTTGTGTTCACAGGGAGCAGTCAGGCGGGTGCTGAATTGCTCTCTCTCCCCCTCTCTCTCTCTGAAGCATGATTTCTCTAAGCATCAATTTTGCAGAAGCCTGATCAACAGGAGCCTTGCCTGGTTTGCAGAACCCTGGAGAATATGCTCGTGCCACTGTGCAGCTTCTCCTCCACCGTTCCCTCCCGTGCAGCCAAATCCGTTCACCCATAGTGCAGAGGTTTGATGTTCTCGAGGAGAACACTGTGGATGGAAAAGGAGCCTCTAGAATTCCTGCGGGGTGGGGGACACTGAGGAAGGTGCCCCTTTTGGTTCAGAACCATCCTGGCCCCACCTGGGATCCTCTGGCTTTTCCATTCGTGGGCTTACTTTAATCTCTGTTACAGTTTTGTCTCCTCACCTCCCTCCCTGGTGCTGGATCTGTGAAACAAAGAGGGGTTCACACTCCCGGGCTGCCCAGGCTCTGGGGCTGGACACAAGCAGCACAGCAGAGGCTGGGTAGAACTGAACATTTCAACGTTTTTTCCATCTGTCCCCAAAACCAATATTGAGCCAAGACCCCAGTGCGGCTGCTTTAGTCCAAGTTTTACGGGACATAGCAGCTCTTGGGAGGTGTTGGTCTGAAGAGAAGTGGTGGTCTGAGGGGAGGTGGTGGTCTGAGGATGGTCCAAGGCTGGTGGCCTTTCTCCCCAGACAGGATTGATCCACCATTCTTGCTGGAGATCCCCCCATCTTGGGGCTGGAGCCCTCCATACCAAGAGGCAGACTTGGAGCTCCAAATCACACTCAATTAAGGAGCGCTAATGGGGCTGGGTTTGGCCCGAGCAGCAAGGGAGAGGGGTCAGTGCTGAACAATATCCTGTTGACATCGCTCCTGAGGGGCAATTCACCGTGCAGGAGGAGAAGGGGCCTCGCTGAGGCTCTCAAAGAGGGCCTCGGCCTCTCCTCCGGCCTCCCTCGGCTCCATTATCCGGCGGGGCCTTGGGGGAGAGGCGGCGGGAGCAAGGGGCAGGGCGGCCATTTTCCCTCCGCCGCTGGTAGCACATCTTGGTGGGGAGGGGGCCCTGAGGGGCCGGGGCTTTGGATAACCCGCCTCATTAGTGGCTGTATGACATCATTATCTCACATTAGCGACACTCTTCTAGAGGTAATTGGGAAGCCTCTGGAATGGCCTCGTGACCTTTAATTAATGCAATGGGGCCTTTTCCTTGTGCGATTCCTCACTCCGCCTCAAGCAGCTGCTTCTTGTTAAGATGCCAGAAGAGGGGAGCTGTGGTCCCATGCCGGGATTTTCTAAGCTTCTGTCCCCCAGGGGAGAAATAAAAAGGTGCATGAACAGTCAGCTGCTGCCTGACTTGTTTCAGGCTCTGTTTTCTGCCTGGGCAATTACCCCCGGCAGCCCCGTGCAGGGCTGCTCGGCTCCGGCCCCGCTGAAGGGCAGGGATGGGGTTGTGGGGCACCGACCATGAGACCCGGTCCTTTTACTTTGCAAAGGAAAGAGGAAGAGAAGCTCTTTGAGTATCTCTGGCTTGGAGAAGGCTGGAGGTGTCCGGATGCCCCAGAACCACGTCTGGTGGTGGGGCAGCTGCTTTCAGGTCAGGTGATGGTCAGAGATGTGGACAGGGAGCAGATGGAGCAGATGGAAGGAAGAAATGCTGTATTTCTACAATCATCTTGGCTATCTTAGCAAAGAGGAGTCCTATGCGAGAGAGAAGGGGTAGACCCTGCTCCTCCCAGCAGACAGTGCTCCTCCCAAGCCTTTCATCTCCCTCCAGCCGTAATTCTGGTGCCTGCTCCTGTCTTTGCAGTTGTTTTTGTCTCTTCAGCTTGGTCTCAGCTGCTAAATCGATGGCCAGAGATTAGTCATTGGCAGCCCCAGGTAGCACAGAGATTTCCATTAGTGCCGTGCATCTGGGCTGTCATTATTATTAGCACAGTTATTACAGCAGCGTCTGGAGGCTCTGGTCCAGAGTGGCACTTTGTTGTGCTTGGCACCGTGCAGAAGGGGAAAGGGTGCCTGTGCTGATGTGCTGAACAGGCAGAGGAGCTATTGCAACCCTGTTTTACAGCCAGGGCACTGAAACACAAGTAGAGAGAGTGAGCCTCAAGCAAGGTCATGCAAAAAGGCTGGGGTGACCTAAAACGCACCCCAGACTTTCACATCTGCTTTCCAGTGCTTGGGCCCTGGAACTGCCTTCTCTGTGCCCTTGCCAGTAAAGCCTGACTGGAGCTGAAAAACAGTCTTCCTTATCACCCCAGGCCAGGATATGCTACTTTATGTTCTTTTCAAAGAAGCACAAGAATTTTTGCAGCATGCAAAGGAACTCAATAGCTCAGAAACACCCAGTCCCCAGTCAGAACCCAAATAACTGGTATGCAAATACAAATGCAAGCTACACATCCACCCTGCTCACAAGGAACAGGAGGAAGAAATATCTTCCTTGCAGAAAGAAAGGGAGGAAAAAAATGTGCCACTTAAAAGAGGATTCCCAGATGTGGTGTGGGGAGACAGGAAGATGGGAAGAAATTGCTGCCGTGGAAGGGTTTTGCTGAAGCGTTACTGCAAAGACTGGAACAATAACATTTCCTCAAAAGACAATAGCCTGCTAGAGGGAGGTGGGTTGGTTTGGTTCTTCTTGGGGGCAGATTGATCCACAGCCAGCAGACTGTGTGCAGTCTGGGTGTGCTGCAGGGCAGTGCTCTGGGTGCTGGAGCTCTGAACGTGGGGTGGTGCAGCTGGAGGTGAGCGCAGGAGCAAGGGCAGAAAAAGGCTGTGAGAAATGGAGCAAAGGCTCTAAGAACTGCTTTAATGGAGGTGGGTTGGTTTGGTTCTTCTTGGGGGCAGTGTGTCCCCCAGCCAGCAGACTGTGTGCAGTCTGTGTGCTGCGGGGCA
Source organism: Merops nubicus (assembly GCF_000691845.1). Classification (NCBI taxonomy): domain Eukaryota; kingdom Metazoa; phylum Chordata; class Aves; order Coraciiformes; family Meropidae; genus Merops; species Merops nubicus. The sequence goes on along the minus strand of NW_008583620.1, from coordinate 8,252 downwards.
GTGCTCTGGGTGCTGGAGCTCTGAACGTGGGGTGGTGCAGCTGGAGGTGAGCGCAGGAGCAAGGGCAGAAAAAGGCTGTGAGAAATGGAGCAAAGGCAGAGAAAGGCTCTAAGAAATGCTTTAATGAGGGCAGCGTGCTCATCCAGCTCAAGCTGCATGTGTGGGAGCTCCCAGACCTGATGAAGAGGACTAAAAACATATTAGGGTGTCCAGCACTGACCTGACTTCTCTTTGGGCAGTTGTTAGCAAGGAGCAAGTGAAGGTGAGAGGCAAAGGAAGACCTGTCCCCTCCAGAAGATGGTACTGTGCTTGGATATGCTCACCTGCATGTGCACAGCACAGTTAAATGGCCCCAATTAACTCTCTGTCCTTAATCACTGCAGATAGGGCAGAGGAATCACGGCCAGATGTTTCTGGTCCCTGACTGCAGGACTACAGAGGCATCCTACAGCTAAGATCAGGACTTGTGAAGGCCAGTTGATCCATCCCAGTCTAGTAGACGAGAGCCCTGAGGCCAGCCAGGCTCTGATCTCTGGCTTTGCCACCGAAACTGGGACACCAGTGATCACTGGAACATCACGTCCCAGCCCTGCACTTCTTCATCTCCTGTCACCTCGTTTGACTGTTCTCTCCATGTCCCTCACAGCTTTTCTCCTTTGTGCAGCAGAATCAGCCCCCCTCGCAGGCAGGCAGGAGCTCTGGGTGTTCCTGGGGTGTAAATAAGGCTCCTTCCTTTGTCCCAACTCAGGGTTTACACTTGCTGCTCTACCCAGCTGCTCAGAGACCTCCAAGCACCCACACTGCCTTAGGCACTCGAATGAGAATCAAGAATCGTTATTGTGGTCCTGGCCCAGCTCTAATCCTCGTTTTGTCTCAGAAACCTTCAACCTGAGGAGATAAGGACTACCGGTTGTTATTCTCCTGGCCATGATTCTCTTCAGGGCTTTTGTATTCAAAATGTGGAAACAAATTAACCCCCTGGAAAGAGCTGCTCGGAGGATTTGGGGCTTTTGACTCACAGGTGACGGACAGCACAGCGTATTGCCAGTAGATGATGTAGTCAGGTCCTTGGGAGCCTTCAACTTGCAGAGAGCTTCAGCTCTTTTGACAGTGGCATTTGGCCTCCTCAGGCTCTGGGGATGAGTCTGCAGAGGGATGTTCTGAGGTGCTGCTGGCTGGCACAAGCTTCACCAGCCCTGGCCACAGGGAACAGTGCCAGCAGGTCTGTGGGTGCTTCACAAGCACTTCCCATGGGCAGAGGGGAGGGCAGCTCAAACAAATATTTGGGGATTCCCATTTTACAGCCTCGGTCTTCAGAGAGTTAATGTCATCAGCTCTCCAGGGCTGATTTAATTCAAGCCAGGCTGGAGTGCTGCACCAGGCAGCCTCCCCTGGAGCTGGAGCCTTCGCTCGGGGACTCTCCAGCCCTCAGGAGAGAGGGTGAGCAGAGCAGCCCTGGGCATGGAGCTACCGGTGTGTGTTGTGCTTGCAACCCGACCTCTCCTCTGCGCTTTGAAGCTGCTGACAGTGGGTGGGCTGAGATCAGTGCAGTGACCGATAGGCTGGGAGTTAGAATAACACACCCGCCGCACCCCCTCCGCTGGGGATGGGATCTGTTTGCGAGGGGGTGGGCAGCACAGGGGTGAGGAACTGGGGACTTTGAGGACTGACAGAGTCCTGCAGATGTGGAACAGCTTGTAGCTGGGGCTGGGGTGGGAGGGGAGGCCCTTTCAACCCAAAACACAATTAATCAGCGACTTGGACAGAAAGCGGAGTGGTGGAGGCAGGTCCAGCTACCGTTGCCCTTTCCAGGCCCACAGCCAGAACAGGGAGGGGAGAGCTTCACCAAGCTGATGCTCTGTGAGGAAGTCTCAGGTCCTTTGCTCTTTCCAAGCCTCATCCCAGAGCTTGCTCTTGCTCCAAGGGCTGGGGCCAGCATGCTGGCCAGCTCTGCTTCCCCCTCACTGTTCCAGCCTCTCTCCCTCACGTCACCAGGTTGGGTGTAGCAGAAAAAGAGCATCAAAGGGGTGGCCCAAGTCACCAGCTCACGCTCCTTTGAGGTGAGTGGAAAGGATGGCTCAGCAATACCCTGGGCTGCCTGCACCCCACTGTTCTGAGTAGGAAGAAAAGCCCTGAAGGAAAAGTCTGAGCTAGCCCTTGGGTGCGGTGCCAGCCTCGTGGCAGGAGGGAGGCAGCTGCTTTGGCACAGGATGGAGATCCCAATGTTTGCAGGGCAGGGGGTTGTGACTCCAGGGCTGGGAAGAACACCAGTATTGCTGCCTTGCATTGCAGCAGCACCTCTGAGCCCCACTCAAGGCCAAACACCTCACGTGTGCAACGATGTGCAGAGGCAGAGCAGGTCTGACCCCAAAGCACTCAGGACACAGTGGTGACTGTGGAGACAGAGCTGCCTGCTGGCTCTGAGATTTGGACACCTACACGTGGCAGCTGGTGACCCACCTGCATGGATCACTGAATGTCTAACGTTGCAGCACGAAGCAGGGCAGGCTTGCTGTAGAGAATCCCAACGTGCACAAGTGAGTGTTGGAAAAGCCCCTGCCCTTCCAGCCTTATGGAACGTGGCTTTTTCCTTTCCCCTAGAGGCACCACACCAGCTGGACAGGATGCTCAGGAGATGTCAGCTTCCCCTACAGCCCTCCCTCACAGCCTGCAGTCCTGACTGCTCTGTCACCATTACAGCCCTAGTGTCCTGGACATCTAAGCCCCCTTTTTAGGATTAATGTAGACCTGTGCATCAGGAGGAGGTTAAAAACCTAGGGAAACCACTAACTCTCTGGCTGTAAGTGACATCTAGTGGAAAAGGCAGGAAAAAATGAGTTCCACAGGTAAAATACTTATCCTGTTGGATTCAGTGGTGAAACACATTCTTGTGAGCTGGAACTTCAGCCCAGCAGCCTCTTCTCAAGATGTGTAAAAGAAAACAGAGTCCTCTGTCTGTCTGAGTATGATTTGCAGAGAGCTTGGCACACACCAGTGGGCAACAGGAAAAGTGACATGACTGTGACATGACAGTGGTCACCTGTCCTTAGGGCTGCTGGTCCTGAGCCAGAAACTCTAGAGTCACAACAGCCCATGCACTGGTCTGGTATCAAAAGCTTCATGCCCGTTCAGGTCTTGCCTGTCCTGCTACAGCCAGAACTGCCCCTGTGGCACATACAGCCCCAGCTCGTCCTGTCAGGCTCTCCTGCTGTGCACTGTGCTGGGGCAGGGGAGTGTGGCCCCACAGCCCCTTGGCTGTCCTGGCTGGCAGCACCTGGGGAAAGACAGCGTTGGGGAGTTGCAGAACCTGCCCCTCAGGGATGATGAGTCCAGGATGGTGGATACAGGTGAGAAGTCTGGAGCCCAAATGTGGGGAGGAGCAGCTGAGGGAGCTGGGGGTGCTGAGCCTGGAGCAAAGGAGGCTCAGGGGAGACCTTCTGGCTCTGCACAGCTCCTGACAGGAGCCTGGAGCCAGGTAGGGGTCGGGCTCTTATTCCAAGGAACAAGCAATAGAACAAGAGGAAGCAGCCTCAGGTTGTGCCAGAGGAGGTTTAGCTTGGACATTAGGAAAGATTTCTTCCCCAAAAGGGTTGTCTCTGCCTGTCCCAAGCTGCCCAGGGCAGTGGTGGAGTCCCCACCCCTGGAGGGGTTTCCAAGCTGTGGAGATGTGGTGTGAGGGACATGGGTCAGTGAGGACCTGGCAGTGCTGGGGTGATGGTTGGACTTGATGATCCCTTCCAACCCAAACAGTTCTGTGGATCTTTGATCAGCCAGCCCATCTGTGTCCTGTGCCCTGAGGCAGCTGTGTGCCCTCTTTGCCCTGAGTCCTCTTTCTTGGCACCGGAGGTGGCTGCTGCTGCCACCCCTGCCAGGGCAGGAAGGGTCCAGCCAGCAGAGTCGATGTGGCCTGAGGCTATTCTTGTAGAGAGCAAAGCCAAAGCTTGCAGGGAAACCTGAAACCCAGTGAGACTTGGATTAGCAACCCGAAACTCAGGCCAGGATACAAGCCTTTGGAAGAGCTTGGCAGAGTTTCAGGCGAGTGCGGGCTGAGTTTCAAGTCAGCTAAGGCTGACCTTTGAGTGAGCCCACTGCTGGCTGCTGGGGAAGCATGGACCTGAATTTTAAGAGCGCCTGGGGAGTGAGTTTCAGGCAAAAAAAAAAACCCCAAACCCAACCAAAACAGTTAAAGGTTTTAAGCAAAAACAATGCAGAGCTCTTATGGTTTGGGGGTGATAATTCCTAGCCACTCACCTGCCCCAAAACCAGCAAAACCAGAATGGTGGTTACAGCTTCACTGAGCTCTGAGTTTCAATGCAGACTTAACCCCTTCCTCAGAATAACTCAGAATAATTGTTAATTCCAGGCTTCCTCTGGAGGAGATCTGAATCCCCTGTTTGCTCTCTCCCCATCGTAGGGGAGATCTCGTGGTAGTGGTGCAAGGTCAAAGCTGTACCTGAGCAGGTCAGCATCCCCTGGACACCAAGGGCTGAGCTGTCTGTAGGGCAGTCTGTACCTCGCAGGAATTTATGGAAGGGAAGAAATTAATCAAGTCAGGGGGCAGAGATCACAAGATGGAAAGGCTGGTGCAGTGAGAGCAGAAAATGAGTCCAGGGAGCAGCCAGAGATGGGCAGACAAGGCCACGCCGTGTCAGTGACCAAGGCTCAAGGATGATGATCAAGCCAAAGCGGAAGAAGAGATGAGAAAATGGCCACAAATAGAGCTGCCTGTCCTAGGCACTGGGAAGCAGCAAGGGCAAAAGTAGTCTCTTGCTCCTGAAGCTGTGGACATATTCCTCTTCCCCTTATGTTTGGTTGGTTTGTTTTTTTTTTTTTCCATTGCTTTTACTGCAAACTCATCACTCTCTTCCTCCCCTAACACACAGCATGTGATGGGTCTCGATCAGGACAGGGAGGATGTGTTTGTAATCAGACCCACATTTCTCTGCATTGTCTGTGTTGTCTCAGCAGTGAATTGAGCCAAAATCCCCATGCTCGTGATGTTTTAGTGGTGATTTTAAAAGCTCCATGAAGGTAGCATTTTTCCCAAATGGAGATTCTTGGATAAGAAATTGCTTCTCCTAAGAGTATTATTCTATATAGCTCTGATAGCTCCTTTCCCCCTGCCAATCTGTTGAATTCCCTTTGCACTGGGAGTGACAAATGTGGAGCCTGAAGCCAGAGAAAGGGTCTGGATGCCAAAGGAAGAGCCCCTTCACAGCTCCCTTTTCCATGCCCTTGATTCTGGCTCTTTCTCCCACGCTGCGTCCCATGCCGTCAGGCAGAGAGGGGCCTCATCTACTGCTTTATTTCAAGCCCTTCTCTAATTACACGTTGACATTAGTTATTTATATAACGTCCTTAATACCAAAGCACCAGCACTGGAGGTACTGGGGGGGCGGTGGGAAGATCTGTGCCCCCCTGCCCGTGGCCTGGCAGGTGGCATCCTCCCCGTCACGTTGATCCGGAGGTGCTGGAGGAGCAGCCCCGTGGCATCCCAGCATCTGGCATCAGCTCTGGAGAGCAGGAGCCAGGTCTCTGGGGAGGCCCAGGGTCACGCACCACACGCCAGAAGGGAATCAGAGAGGGTCTGTCAGGGCTGCTAGCACCCGGCGTCCTTCGTGGATGGCATGATGCCCCTGAGCCAGCCTGCCTGCCCTCTGGCAGGGCCCCGTGCCCTTGGAGCCCACGCCGAGCTTCCGTGGCCCCCCCAAGAAGAAGGCAGGGAAGTGCTTGCAGATGCCTCATTTCCCCAAGGACGGTGTGTGGGCTTTACCCTGGCCAGCTAAATAAATACTTGGACGTCTCCTGCGCCGAGACTTGTTTGTGTCTCTGCGGCCAGGGTGGGACGTGTGGTGGGGTGTGTGCAGCTCCTCCCGGGGCTGCTGGGGTCCACCCCCTCCGGGGCGTGGGGGTTGCTTGCCCCAGCCTCGGTTTTCAGGGTGACACTGATAACACGAGCCGCCAGCCCGCTGCTGGCTTCCAGTTCCGTCTCACTGCCTCCCTCTCTTTTATCTTCTCTGCTGTGGTTTGCGAGGCAGAGTTTAAAGGTTTCTCTGACTAACCCTGGCTGCAGGACTCAAAGGGAAGGAAGTCGACTGGAGCCAAGAAAAGGAAGCCAGTTGGTTTCCCTTCTGCGTCTCCAAGCGCGTGTGAGGGGGAGAGGGAGAAGGGTGTATCCAGATCAGAAAGGAGATAGGATGGGAAGGCAGCAGACCTTTTTCCTTCCATATTTTCTCGGCTCGACAAGCTCCCTGCATGTGTCGGGCGGGAGCACGGAGGAAGGAAGCGTGTCCTGGTCAATATTTACCCATCGGCGTGGGGCAGCACACTCCAGTTCCAGCTCCAGCTCCCGGGGGGCTGCACGCTCCTGGCTGGCTCCCTGGCAGTGCAGTGTGTGAAGGCAGCCACGATGGGGAGCTTCCTTCCCGCGGGATGGCCCAGGGTGCTGCCAGGGCAAGGCGCCCAACTGCCCCTGGCAGGAGCTGGCCCCCGGCTCCCCAGAGCACGCGGCGTGGCATGGCCAGCACCCCGGCCCCAACGAGGGACCCTGAGGTGGGCACAGGGCTCGTGGGTGCCTCTCAGCTCCTGTGGTGTCTACACAACTGGCCACCTCCAGTCTGGGGTCTACAGCAGCCTGCCGGCTGAAGGGGTGGCCGGAGCCTTGGGGCAGCAGGGCCTGGAGCTGGGCTTGGGCTCGTGGCCACAGACGTGCTGCAGGCAGCTACTTCAGGGCATCTATTTCTGGCCCCTGGGACAGGGGAGGGCAAGCAGAGGGAGGCAGGCTCTGGGACTCAAGGGAGCTGAGGGCTATTTCTGGCTCTGGCTGCTGACCCGCCAGGCCACGCTCGGCCAGTCGTGTCCCTGTAACCCCCTCGTGCCAGGCTCACCCTGACTCTGCAACCCAAGGCTCCCTCTGCCACCAGCACCAGATGCTCCTGGGTGGTGTGGGACAGCTGCCACACACCCTGCAAAGCTTGGCACAAAACTGTGACCCTGGCTGTGATCTTTTGATGTACATCTGCAGTAGTCTGGCAATACGTGCCCTGGGAGTGCTGTCAAGAGGTGAATGGTGCCCCTTTGCCTCCACAGAAATCAGTAACCTGCAGACTGGGGCAAAGAGGTGGGTATGTTGAAAGAAGAACAGATGTCACACTCTATCTTATGCTAAAGGCTGTGAGCTCTGTGGCCCAGGCCCCTTCTCTGCTGGCCATGCCATGGAGCAACCCCAGGCAGAGGGCAGGAGCGAGCAGTGGGCATCAGGAGTGGTCCCAGAGACCCCAGAGGCTGGGGGACAGCAACGCATTGGCTGGCACCCTCACATCTTCCCCACCAGCTTCTATATATGGCCCTGCCCTCTCTGAACCCATCACACTTAGATCTCAAGTGACACCCTGGGGAGGGAGCGGGGGTGTCTATTTTTAGCCCCTGAATGGATCTGTGCTGGAGCCGAGCTCTCTGCCCCCATCAAGGGTACAGCATCATGTTGTGCTGGGAGGATTTTCCTGCGTGGCTCTCTGAATGGCTCCATCACCACCGTAGGTTGTGGTACAGGTAGGATGCAGCTTTGTGGTCTCTGCTTCTTCTCCTCCCTGCTGGTTCTGGGCTCTGTTGCACCTCCCTCCCCAGAGCCACGGGGATGCAAGGGGCTGCTGTGGCTTGCTAAAATATCCTTGATTGGACTGTGCTTCATGCTACCTTCATGCACGATGCTGTGGCAGCAGGAACGTTCCAGAGCATAAATCCCCTACTTTTCACAATGGATTGTAGGGAAAAAGAGTTGGAAAGGGGGTGTGTGAGGTATGTGAGGTGTGATGCTGCTGCAGAGAGAATCCCAAACACTCCATGCTGCTGTGCTTGGGGAGCAGAGGCAGGAGGGACCTGAGGGGGGTAGTAGTGGTCTCTTTCACTGCTGGCTGGGTTGTGGTCCAGCACAGGGAGTGTGCCAGGAGCTGCTCTCCCCTCCCACTGATTTCAGCTGGAAAGGAGCGGGGCTGAGCGAACGTGGATGGCAGGGAAGCAGGGCAGGATCCTGAGGGGACAGCACAGGGCACACGCTAGGGCACACACTTGCCTACATCCGCTGATGCTGGTGCCCTATCCTCACACCCTCCTCTCTTCATCCCCCTCCCCTTGCTTTGCTGCTGCAGGCATGGATGACTTCGAGTACAGCATCCAGCTGAACGACAAGGACTGGGCTGAGTTCTTCTTGGCGTCGGAGGAATGCAACCTAGTGCCGGCGGCGCTGGCCACGG
>NW_008583619.1:0-47089 GCF_000691845.1 Merops nubicus | reverse complement strand
TTCTATGATTCTATGATTCTATGTGTGCCTGTAACATACCACCAGACACTTTAGCAGTCAGAGGTATTTTTATTACAGGTTCATTCTGTTCTCACCAGAGGGCCTAGAATTACAGCTAATGCAGGGCAGAAAGGGAGAGGGAAATGGGAGAAGACATGGGTGCTCACACAAGAGAAATTCTGTGAGGAAGAACAGACAAGATGAGGAAACTGAAGTGTTCTTTTTGGTTATTGTGGGACCTGAGTCGGAGTAATTTTTAAACTTTGGCAAGGTGACAGTTTTTTCTGACAAAGTGCATTGCAGTTTGTTGCAATATACGTCAGTGTGCCACTAAATCCATGAAAAGCCTGGTTTCACACTGGGCGGAAACGCTAGCTTTGGTCAGACAAGAGGACTATCTACCATTGGCACTTGGTTGTTAATTGGAACTAGATAATAAAGAGCTTTGCCAGGGCTGGAAATTTCTGCTGGAGCAGGCAGGGATTTCTGCCTTGTGATGCTAACTGCGCTAGCATTATTTTAGGAAGAGAGACCATATGAGATAATGGTGTTAGAATATTTGGGAAACGTTTCTTTGCCTCTAGGCTGAACTGTCACAAGCTGCTGAGCTGAGGGTTGTAGATAGTACAAATGGGTACTTGTTATTCCTGTGTCCAGGTAGGCAAATGTACTTCTGTAGAAATGAATGTGCTAATTTCTGTTGTGGCTGAAGCTTGGATCCCAGGGCAGGGAGAGAAGCCTCACTGGGAGGTGGAGGTGGTGCTCCAGGCAGGGTGTGGAGCATGGTTGGCATTGTGTGGAAAATGTTGTCAGAGGTCAATGTTCCAACAGGAGACAGAGGAGTCCTGTAAAAATTACACTTTATTTGAATAAAGGGAGAGTCCACGGGCATATCATGGTGGGGTGTCTCAGTTTTGCTGGGAGATGCAGCCCTCTTTTTATCCTAATTTCCTGGCTGCAAGTTTGGCTCCTCCTTTCCCCACTGACTGAGGTACTCGGAGTGTACAGACTGCTTGGTCCACCTACTACATATCCCCCTTAACCTGGACCCCCCTTCACATCCTACATCGTATGTCTCATTAACTTCGTTTTATGCTTCCTCTGGGAGGAGAATTTACTATGTATGAGTTTATTAAGCATGCGTACTGGTTCCCCAAAGTTGCAAAGTTGCCAGTGCATGGTGGTGGTAAGGTTTTGTCCTTGTTTACCATAGATAAAGCCACTCACCCCCTTTTGCGAAGCTGCTATACTATGCCTGCAAGCTCTGGCCTCGTTAGATAAAGTCTCAGCCTCTTGTCAAGCTGCTTGTTGCATTGTTATATATTACAATTAAAATATAATTACAAAATCCTCTCCATCTTCTAAAATATGATTGTTTGTAAAGACACACCTATCTTTTATCCTACCAGCATGCTGTGATGTCTGAACCCTGTCTGAAAGGGTTAACCTGCCCTGGGGCTGGGCCAGTGGCTGGCTGAACAAGGCATGAACTTCTAAAGCTTGAAGCAACTGGCTTAAACAGTATCCTTTGGTCAAGGTAGCATCTCTGAAAGATGGCGTAGTAGGAAGACAAGAGGATGGGAGCATGAAACACCCAATTCTGTCACTGGTGTGCTATTGTGAATCTGTGGCTGGATTTTTTTTGCAAGTGAAGGCTTGCAATCAGTTTCCCACTTACTTTCCCTTGGCATTCAGGAACTCATCTGGCTTTCAATCAATGTAATTTTTCCTGCTCACATAATAAATTTGTGACAAAGATTCTTTGAAGAGAGGGTTAAATAGAAACTAGAATGGAATATACCGTGTTTACAGATGATATTAGTATATAATCCCATGTTACTGTGTCGCAAGCAGTTCATGTTTCAAAGTGGCACCTTTTGATTCTGATAACCAAATTCTCAGAACAGTAATGTTTGTATGCAAGCATTCAATTTTGTATTAATGCTCTGAGGCCACAGAAGTGATTGGCAAATGAGAGGAAACATGTACAATCGTTTTCCCTGTATTTATTATTTGTATTTTGATGACAACAGTGATTTTCATTAATAATTTAACAGAAATACCATTTGTAATATTTAAAAAGTTATTTGTAATAGAAATTTATTGTGCACAAAACACGTTCACTTCTGCTTCTTTGCTTCTATTTTTGTGGCTTTACTTAGTGTCCCAGTTAGTACAACTCCCTGTTATTTTCCAATACATTTAACACTGGGTGGCCTTAGTGAAGGAACTTACTGTGCTTTGTTAACTGAGGAGAAGTGGTGCAGATTGACTAAGGAGAAACCATGTAGATGAAGGTGTAAACTATGTAACTGAAGATGTGCGTGTGTAGAACTTGATAACTTGTTAAAGCATAAAATGAAGGTACGAACAGTGGCATTGATTCGAGGGGAACCACAAAATCTTCAAAGGTAAATGGCACCACCAGGTCGCTAAGTTGATTTCTGGTTTGAAGCTGTAGGTGTTTCAAAAGATCTGAATGATTGATTGTTGGTACTCAAATACACACAGAGGTGCTGTGAGTATGCTACTTGCTGTTCACTGCAGATGTTGAGGATGTGGAGTCAGTCGGTTTTCCAAAGCTTTTCTGAACAAGTCTTACAAGCCGACTAAATTAAAGTGTGTTTCTGAAACCATAGGGAAGCGATCCTGCTCAGCTGGTACTGCTTAAGCTGCTAAAGAAGTCAGCTCTCTCATCTAGGATTCCTTCCTGCATTTTTTACCCTTTGTTATTACAAGATACTTTATGAGAATTGATTCTCACTGTTGATCAAGAAAGTTACTTTGTTTATTTTGCTTTGGTGAATGTCATTTCCTGGTTTTATTTGTTTGTTGGATGAGTTTACAGTTTTTGTTTTACTTCTTCTAACAGGAATTTGGTAGACTTTAATTTTTGAAGTTTTGTGTTGCTTATGATTCTTCTTCCCTGCTACATTTTCAGCTGAATTTCCTGTAGTGACAATTCAGCCTTGTAAGAAAGTTAGAATTACAGTCTTCCTTTTGATGACATGTTGTCTTTTTAGAAAACCAGGTACTCTTAAATCTGTGCAGCAGTTGGACTAGAGAAATTTTGATTATTATCAGTTGAGAGAGTGTGGTTGAGATATGTAATTCTTTGTATTACCTTCAAACTGGTTTGGCTCTAATTTGGTGATCTGGTAAGGGGCAGAGAAAGAACTGATGCATTTAGTAACTATAGTTATTAATTCTGATGAATGTAACCCTGGAGATGTGAGTTGATGCTCCTGGTTTTCAAGATCACAGTGGTACGTATTTGTTTTATGTGTCTTCTATTAATTGTCAGTTATTGCATGTTCCTTTATAGTTTGTCTGGTCTTTCCAAGAAATTCTACTTACCATTGTCAAGTCTGATGAATTTCTAACTTTTGAAGATTTTTGTTTCAAATTCTGCTGCACTCCCTTTTCCTATGAGACTCAGTACTCCAAAATCTTTTTCACTCATTTGGGACTGTTTTCACAGTTCTTCAAAAAGTTAAGGAAATTATTCAAGAAGTAATTTTTCAAAGATGGAGAAGGATAATCCTGCCTTTAATGGTTAGAGTTGTCATGCATCTCAGATAGGAATCATCATTCATCTGAATGTTGGTGATGAAATTTCAGCTTTCAGATAAGGCTACTTAGCGTGAAATTCAAGTAACCACTTAACAGAAAGTTTATTTAAACAGCATACTGCAGATCAGATCTAGAAAGAAATAAAGAACTGGCCCTGACAGTAAAATAAATGTAGTCTTGGATTCTGTGTGTCTTTTTATACAGAAGAGGAATTTCTGTAAAGAAATGAAGAGTTGAGCTGGTATCTGGGAGTAGTTTCAGATACTGGCTGGTGCAGTGATGAATGATGAGGCAATTGAGAGGGTTCACCATCTGGCAGCCATTTGCATAGTTTGAGACATCTAATACTGATCATGTTCAGATAAGTGTTCTAGAAATTAAAAAAAGATGCTCTAACATGACAGGATATATAAATACTGTAGTTTTAAATTTTTTGTTGTTGTTGTTGAAACACAGACACTGGTGGTAAATCTGAGGTTCTGCATGATGCTCTGTGCCAAATAAAAAGTTGTTATGACTTGCTTCCAATTGTTCTGACAGGGTTTGTGCACATCTTCAGTGATTCTTAAGAGTCTGGCTATTTCTTCTTTACTGTTTGCCCATAGTTCCCTGGGCAGAAGACAGGTTTAGAAATCAGATGGTGACACATTGATGCCCTGTTCTCGTACTGGTAACTTCTGCTTGTTTCTGAGATAAGGCACTGTACTGAAAAACTAACAGTGTGCACATACTGTATAAATTAAATAGGAGTTAATAAATGTGGCTTTCTTATTCTCTTCGAGGAATTGGTCTGGAACAAACTGTAGCTTATTTACTTAAAAAAATGCTTAAAAAAATTATTTTAAGTCAACAGTTGTAGTATACAAACAGCTTTCCTCATGAGTCAGTTGTTTCTTTGAGTTTGAACTGGGATTGTATTGTTTAAACAATTCAGTTGTTGGGGTGATATGAGTGAGATGATCAATAGCTTTGTGTCCACTTAGCATGCCAAATTATTTCTATAGTTTACTGTGTCCCAAGAATCTCTTACTCATTGATTGCTTATGCCTTAGATTCTGTGTAAATATTTATTAATTAGTTAATATAATTATTTGGTTGTTGAGAGTTTTTTTTAATGTTCTAAAATGTCTTTTGTTTAGGCTAGATAGTCACTGTTTGTATGTAGCATTTAGGATGAAAGTTGAGAAATAGCTATAGATGGCCCAGCACAGCTAGGGAAGAAGAGAGGATTGTCAAGCTGCCTCCATTCCTCCATTTGCTCTTTAACTGTCTTGAATTACCTTCTCTGCCAGTTCAATAGCAATTTGCCCACAGAAACCACCAGGATGTGTTTTATAATGTCACATACCTGTTTGAGTTCCCCTCATTCTCTGTGCCCATAATCTTGGCCCCTGACAGGCATTCACTGAGTTCCCTGTGAGGCTCCCACAGGGAACTCCTGTGTGCATCCTGTGTACTGAGTTGCATATGGTATCTCTGGCAGCACACAACTTCTCTAAATAATCCCCATTTTACCATGACATCCGTCCTTTACTTGCCTCTCATACCATTGCTGTGTCTTCCCACAGTCCAACCAGCATCCTCAAATACTTATCATCTTTTCCTTGACAGCCTAGAGTCAGAAGGCTTTCTAACTTGCCACATCATGGGATAGTTCTGATCCTTCATACACCTTTCCTTAGACTAAATAACAGTGTAAGTCTTAACATACCCTTTTTTTCCTCTGAAGCAGGATTACTGCTGACTGCAAAAGGAAATCAGGTTGAATAATGAATTATAGGTTAAACTAAGTACATAGTTTTATACTCTTTGATTATGTTGATGTTTTACCTGGATTGTTGTAGACCTTAATCCCAGATGGCTGGGGAATAAAGAAATATTAAACTTTATTATTAATAATGCTAACTGGAACCAGCTTGCATGTTAAATCTGTGTATGCAGCAGTGTTAAAAAACAAAAACAAACCAACCAAAACCAAACAGATGAACAAAAGACCAACAAAACCACAAGTAGACAAATTAGTTTTGTGTCACATGTTTTCAGACTTAATACATTTTGTGAATGTGTGTGCTGAAAGTTTGCCAGGTTGTTTATTTTTGTTATTCATTTTTTCTTTCTTGGCTGACCTCTGCATTAAGGATGATTCACTAATATTGGATCTAGTTTCTAATACTTTTACTATCCTTTAGTGGTAGAACGAGCACATTACATTTCTGACATAATTTAGGCCTTGTAAAATGAAGCAGTGTAGTTATTAGTGGATTTCATCAGCTAATCTAGTTAAAGTTCAGAAAATATCAGCATGTAAGAATACAGGGCAAGCTTAGCTATCAACTTCATATGATTTTATATTCAGATTTAACTGTGAATCACTGTATTTTGAGTTGAATGTGTAACAGGAAGAATTATTATTTTGAATAATTTCAGCATTGTTTTTATACACAATTGCATGTATATGTTTGAAGTGCTGGGGTTAAACCCCCAGACCCTGAATGAGGGTTGGCATATAGATGATGTCCACAACCAGGCAAGAAAGACCCTCCTGATTGGTGGCAAAAAGCCACCTCTATAAGAACTGACTCTGCTGGCAGTGAGGTTGGGGTGTCTGTTCACACAGTGCATGTGCTGTGTGAGGATTCTGGCTCTCGGAGGGACTCCTTGACTCTTCAGGGCAAGTGGAGTTCCTGGGATGGAAGGGCCAGAACATGAAGCTGTCTCTGAGTCCCTGCTATATATAACTGGGCTCATGGCCTTGCTGCTGCCATCCCCCATGGCGCGGCTCCTTGGCTGGCTTGCTCCCTTCTTCATGTCCACTGTGATGGGTGAGTGCATTGACTTGTTCCTCCCTCCGGTTGTCTGGGAGTTTGGTGAGTGGTGTGGGAGTGGAGGGAGGAGTTTGGCTGCTGGTCTGCCTGTTAATGATACTATCATTCTATATTGAGCAAGCGGTCGGTCAGCAGAAGAATGTTTAGGACTGTCTATGAAGATCTAGGCTTTGGCCACCAATATGCAGGCAAGCAAGTAAGGGAAGCCACAGGGAGTGTAATTCTGCAGTTTTACAGTAAGTACTAAAAGACAATTTTATTGGTTGAGCTTGTGAGTTTTACATTTGATAGCATTTATAACACTGTGTTAATGCACTTCATAATATGTCTAATGAATTCCAGCAGTTTAAGGAATTTGCTGGGCACGGTGAATTGAAATCTGTTGATTACAGTGGAAAGCAGAGCCTGAGAAGAGTGTAATGGGGATGCATGAAATCCTTGTCATCTGTTCAGCAGCACTGCAGCTTCAGAGATTTTTGCAGTTGTCCATAGATGACTCTACCATCATGGATTTATTTGCTATTTAATGGGATTTTAGCATATTTGAACACTAGGTAGCTTTTCTCTTAGTCTGTTATGGTCAGCGTGCATTTAGACATCATAGCAAACATGATTTTAACTGAAGCTGCTGCTGAGACCTGTAGTCCCTACCTGGTGTTGATAGTATTTCGTTTTTCTGGAACTCAATGATCATGTGGCCACAAGGTGAGCTGGTTCATTTGGATGAAAAGAATAGTTTCCTGACAAATCAGGCAGCTGAATCAGCTTAGCTCTGTGGACTCATGATCTCTAGATACATGAGGTGGGGGAAATGGGAAAAGCTCAGGTGTGAGGAAGTGAACAAGTTTGGCAGCCTTGGTGATAGCTACCTGCTACATTGGCATAGCTGAAACACCAAATTACACTTGCAGATTGCAGAAACGTGTAAACCTACTTAAACAGCATTTTCCTCCCTTCCCCATGCTGCTCATTTTCTCCCTTGTGCTGTTATAGCATACGTTAGTACAACTATAGATGAACTGGATTGAGAAAATTATTTAGCTCTGAAGTAACTTGAGGAAAAAATTCTCGAGATGGATCAGTTCCCTATCACATTGCAATGGTCATAAGAAGATGGGAACAGCTGGACATAGACAGGAAGCTTCTTAGGCAGACATTTTTCTTGATGAGGTGGATTTCAAACAGGCATGGATAGGGAAGGGTGATGCTGGTAGAAAGAAATGGTCAGGCATGTAACTTCTGTAGTTGAGGATACAGATGACCAACAAAACCCCTGTTGGGGAAGATTTCAGATAAAAGTTTCTAGAGAAAAGAAAAATACCTGAGAGAAGCAGTTTTGGGAGGACATGTGTGGAGACACTTTTTTTATAAGAGAGTTGGGAGGACATTGTTGAAGGAAGGAGGACTGTGGAAGACTGGTCCTGGCCTCTGAATAATGACGTTTGTGGAGAGAGTTTGAGGTATGAATGGACCTCTGGTTTTAGCAGCTTTCTATTTATAGAAGCAAATTAGTGATATATATATATTTAAGTTTCTCTATAACGAATGATGTATAAAATGTCAAGTTAACATGTGTGGTCAGTTTTGTGATCTCAAATTCATTGTGAGATGTCAAAGTTGCAAAATGATGTCTTTTTTTGCCTTGTAGAGTGATATTTTGTAAGAATTTAATTTGGCAGCTAATGGAATAAAAGGTATCTTATTTTCAGTGACAATCCATTCCAATAATTTTTATTCCTGACTTTGCAATATTACAAGGAGTACATTTATGAATATATTTTGGTGGCTTGTATTTTCATTTGATGGCGTGGAATTTTACTGATGCAAACAGGAAAGATGAATCAGTAGACTGAAATGTTTTGACAGATGAAAGAAATCCTTAAAAAAATTGGTACTGAAGACTGTTACAAATACATCTATGTTTTACACCTTTTACAGACTATTATTGTTACTTGATATAGCAAGAAAGAAACTTAAAAGATCAAGAAAAAAACAGCTGCTGCTTCTACTAGATCTTTATTCTTTTGTCAGCGTTGCCGTATGTAGATTAGGACTCAAAGGCACAGAATAGCTGCTAGAAGAAATAAGATGGGAACATTTCTAGATGGATTGCTTGCAGTTTTCTCCAACTGTGTAGTGGCAACAAGTTATGTAAGCTGTTATTTGGGGATTTGTAGAGGAAGGCAGGTAGGGAAGGGGGGATAAGTGGTAGAATACGGTAATTGTTGAAGTACTTTGTGTGTGTTTAAGTGTGGAGTTTTTTTTGTTGTTTTGTGGTTTTAAGTGAAATAGATAAGATTGAAGAAAGTGAACTAAAATGAATTTCAGGATCCAATTTAATAATGTAAGAACTATTGGGGAATATAGACTTGCAGAATTCCTTTGGTGTTAGTTTCTCATTGTATCTCCTATATGGTTGTGCTATTGTAAGCTTTTATAGGGTGCTCTGTGAACTGTGTTGGTAATGTGACCCCAGTATAAGTTCTGTCCCTGCCACATTGTCCAACTACTGCCATCTTTTTTTACACAATTTATCTATGAACTGTAGCTTTTATTTTCCTTTCTGGTGCTAAATCTCTCCCTTGTCCAGGATCTGAATTTCCCATCTTGACTTTCCTCTGGCCGCTCTGGCACGCGCATGCATTTTGTAATGAATGGAGAATGTAAAACGTGCGTCTCTTTGTTCTGTCTCTGTTACTTTCCTTTGCCTTTCTCCCTAATCTCTTTTCTGCAGTTAAACCAAGAAAACTGAAATCTTGAGGGAAATATTAAATTTTCTTATTTTCCCCCATGCATTTACAGTAGTTACTGTCTGAGGAAAGAATGCTGTTCACTGGGAATACATTTAGTTACAGTGTTGTATTTCATTGTGTAGGAAAAGAGCATGTCAGCTATCCTATCTATTCACTGAAGAGTGTGCTTTACCTTTTGATTTGTGCCAAACTGCATTTGGATGAAGATTATTAATAAAAAAAATGCAAGCTGATACTCTAAAGTGGTTTAGAATAAAATTCTTCATAATAGTTACTTGAGAAGAGTATAAAAATAGAATTTACACTTCAAGCTACTTTCATTATTAAACTTTACCGATTTTATGACTCCCATTCTGTTTCCATCATGCTTTTTCAGTCATAAAATTCTGGCAAAAATACTGTGTTTTCTTTATGATAAGAACATAAAGTTTAATGAAAACAAAAACACAACACCAAAGGTAATTGTAGTTGTGAATACAGTTCAGTTCTGCATAGAAAAATAATTAGTTTTAAAAGACAGCATAGGCTTAAAAATTATTTTGCTGTTCAAAATGTTTTAACTTATCCTGGCTATGGGTCAGAAATTAGAGAAGACATTTCCTTTGTTCTCTTTTTATATATTTTGTATGTTCAGTTTCAGTGTTACAGCTTCAGTAGAATTAGTTTTCTGTAGTCATGTAGCCTTCCGTAGTGTAGTGAAGACAGCTTTTTAAATATGTAGAGCATGACTGTGATTTTCCCAAATTGTAAAGTGAGACTCTAAGACAGATTTAAATGTGTATTTTGGAATTCTCTAGGTCTCATTTTAATTAACTCTGTTGTTTTGTGTTCCTTCTCTTTATATTACAACAGAATGGAAATAGTTTTTTTTAATTGTGATGGTGCATTTTGTGTCATGGATTCAGTTCAATATGTATTTTTTTTTTTATTTACAGAAAACCAACTTTTGGATGCCTTATGGGGAGATGCATCTTTGACGTGGATTATGCGTTTGGTGGTCTTCCACAACCTGAAGCAACAATGTGTGTGCTACATAAGATAAAGAATTAATTGTGGGAAGAGACAAGCCAAATGGCTACCTCACAGTAGAAAGCTGGCTTAAAAATGATTGTATTTCATACCAGTAGTCCAAGACTGGGAAAGCCTATAGCCCAACAGTCAAAAAAATGACATTTATTTAAAACACAGTTCAAAAAGAACAAGTGGCTAATGTGTATTTTATCACGTGTTCCCTAATTATTTAGTACTAAATCTTTTATTACACTGAAATCATGTGAAGGTTGGTAGACAACATTGCCCACCCAACACACATATCCAGCAACTAAAGACTGTGTCAAGATGACCTCTGAGGAGATGACAGCATCTGTTCTTGTCTCTGTAGTACAGGGTAAAGTGATACCTGCTCAGTCAGCTGGAGATGAAAATACTGAAAATGCTTTGGACACCAGTGTTATAAAAAGACATACTGCCAGTCCAGAAAGGCAAACCACACACAGGCTGTCATACTTACATAGACTTGAAGAAGAAAATCTTCAGGGTTCAGTGCCCAAAATATTCTCTCTGGCAAAAGAACAACTGACTAATGACAGTAGTAATGAAACCTTCTGGGAGAGGAACAGCTCCATCCCCGATTCAGTGGAATTTCTTAACATTAATTGTAACATTGTACAGAAGAACTACAGGAGCAATATTCCGTGCAGCCATCTGTATAGATCTTGTGATCCTTTAGCACGGGGAGAGGCATGCCTGGAAACTGGAATTCCTGTTTCACTGGAAAGAGCCATGCTTGCTGAAATTCAGCTGAAAATGAATGGACCTTCGCTGAGATGCCAGGCAGCAGTAAATAAGAATGATAGCAATGATACTGATAAAGTGTCCTTTTTTCACTTTCATTGTGCTACTGAAAGGAATATGTCAAAGGCTTTGTGCAGTTTACACGAGGACTTTGTTTTGGGTGACTGCTTGCAGCCACTAAGTGTTGGTGAACGTAACACCACTGGTTCCCCAGCCTGCACTTGCAGATTAATGGAGTTGACAAAAAATTGTGAGAATGAAAATGAGCAGCAGTTGTATGAAGACGCTTTAAGGGATAAGTATTTATGTCTGGAGAGAGCACCACGAAAAGTTAAAGTGGCATGCTCAGGTCACAACTTCTGTGGAAATAACTTTACTGGAAGAATGCCCTCAAAGCCCTTTCTGAGCCATTTTGAAGACTGTAATGATAACTGTGAAGAAGAGATGGATGAGGATTTTTTTAGAAACAAAAAGGAACGTTCTACTTTATTAATAAGACGTTTCTGTAAAAATGATAAAGAAGTTAAGAAATCAGTTTATACTGGAACGAGAGCGATTTTTAGGACTTTACCTTCAGGGCACATAGGAACTGTTGCTTGGAATTACATTGAGCAAAGGAGAAACAACAGGGGCCTGAAGCTTTCCAGGACTACAACAGAACAGCTAACTATAATTCAGTCATTAGTAAAATGGGAATTTAATTCCTTTCTTGAGAAGTCTTTATGGTATGAGGTAAGCTTTTAATATTTTTTCCCCCCCTCCAAAAAGATTTTGATAACCTGATGACCTATTCATTTAAAAAAAAAAAAAAAAAAGCCTTCAACTAGTAAACACTGAATACACTGAATAACACCAAACAGGATGTTTCACTTGACCACGTTGAGCCTTATGTTTAATGCTGCTTTTTAGATGAATGTACTCTCAGCCTTTAAAATTCATTTTGGTTTAAAATAAGCATGGGATAGAATGTGTAATTTTATAGATGTGTAAAAATTATCCATACATGTGTATATGTCTATATAAAATGAATACAGCTACATATTTCTATATCTTAATAGATAATTGATATATGATATCTATATGGTTGTAGAGACATTCATATTTTATAGATATTAATATTTTAAATAGAAAAGGTATAGAATAGGAATTAATGTTTGTACATATATATGTAAAATAGATTTATTCATATAATAGATATACATAGTTTAATATGTATGGCATATATATGTATATAAACAAACATTCAACTGGATGTATTGATGATACAATAATTCCATGGGCTAAATTGTATAAAATAAGTGGTAGTACTAGATCACAGTCAAAAATTTTCCTGGCCTAAAAAAGAAAGTATAGTATTTTCCCCAAGTTACAGATATTTATAATGCTTCTACACTTGCAAATAATTAAAATCATGTAATAGTTGAATATATATATGTATTCTCTTAGATAACAACAAAAATTACAAGTTTAAAATGAAATAATGGATATATAAGTTATTACTGTAGAAGTGGCATGGCACATCAGTAGTAACTTTAACCAGTAAAATGATGCTCTGTGATGGTAGAAGTTAAGTAGTTGTTGATAGAATCTAAAATAGGTTTTGACCACTGATTTTCAAGGATTCATATGAGATGTAACAACTGAGAAAGAAAGGCCAGCAGGATGATCACAGCAAGAGAAACTCTTTCAAGAAGAGTGAGAGTAAAGAGGTTTACTGAGCTTAGTGAAAAAAGGAGGTGTGATTCTTCTCTATTAAAATGTCAAAGTAAACTCAAGGAGTGGGGAAGTGACCAGAGTAAAGGTCAAATAAGCTATGCTTGTAAGCTGGTCCTGAATAAATGTAAACCGAAAACTGGAAGAAATTTCTAGCAGCTAGCGCTCAAGACTGCAACAGCTTTTCAGTAGGACTGAAATGGAGGAAAACTTACTCATATACAGTCAGTTAGGTTGGAAAAGACCTTTAAGATCATCAACTCCAACCATAAAACTGATGAAACTTATGTGAAATTTTGCCAGTGATAACAGAAGAATGGACTTGGTGTCTCAGATAGTTGTACCCTCTAGTGCTATCCTCATGTACTTCTAGGAACTAGCATATTTTCCATTTAAAGAGTTGATTGAAGAGTTCTGTGAACGTGTATGTCAGGTTTCTGTGCTGGGTTGCAGAGCTTTGTGATGCTGCTTGTTGTTGTGATATTCACTGTGCTACTCAGTGGAAGTACAAGCTTCCTGACGCAGCACATGCCCTGCTTGGTACATGGTCACACTCCCAGGAAGGGATGAGTATGAACCGTGTGTTTACCTATCATGTTATCTCTCAGTACATTGCATTATCATTACAAAGGTTTTTTTTGGAGGAGAGCAGGGAGAATATTTTGTAGCTGAGGTCTAGTGTAATTTTAATTTGTGTAGGTATGAAAAGGGAAGGATGAGTTTAGATTTCTTCATTGGGCATTTCCAGTTTGACTTGAGTCCCTTAGCTTTTAACATGCATGCCTGTTTCACTTTCCACTGCTGCTGCATAATGTTCATTGTATAGCATTTAGGGGTGTGAGGGCTTTAGTATGAAGATTTTTTTGTAGTACATGTAGAAACTTAGAAATAAATGTAATAAGTACTCACTGAAAAATTATTTAAATAGCAGAAGTTCTTTCTACAAACGAACAGAAGATTAACAGGCACAATAAAGCACTCTGAATAATTACAATGCACAGAATGTTTTCTAGTGTTCAGAAGAAGCTTAAAACTGCATTATTCTAAGTCCTTCTTCCAAATGCTAACTACAAATATTTTTCCTCTTGTCAACCTCTGCATTTAATCTATTTATGTATAATATGCATCTAGCATTGTTAGCATTATTTTTATGTTATTTTAGTGTCAAATATTATTTCTGCAATAGTAGTTCTATGTATTTATGGTTTACATTATTAATCATTATAGATGTTTTTTACAAAAACACAGAAATTAACTCAATGAATGTGGCAAATACATGGACCTTTAGAACATATGCATTGGGTTAAAGTAATGAATTGTGAGCATTTGTAGGAAGCTTTCATGCTAATAGTCCAAGGAAGGAAGAAGCAGAATGTAGTAAATGAATGTGGTAATTTGTTCTTTCTTTCCCCTTATCTCACCCTTTGAGCATGCATTCTGTTTGGAACAGCTAAGTGAACAGTAGTTCTGTTCTTCAAGGGGAAAAAAAAGTTGGAGAAAATAAGTTTTCATACCAGTACTGGTGTAACATGAAACAATAGAGACCTTTATGTTTTAAGTAGGAAAATGTGGGTCTTATTTGTTCATATCCCTTGCATAAAAACTCCAGTGCTAATGAAGGAAAGGCACTAAACTGCTGTGTTGCTGAATTATTTTTTTTTCCCCCCTCTGCATAGGAAGGTGGGACTAAGTCTTTGTGTTGTATAGAAAATACATGAAATTACAGAATTTTTTTTTTAATGTAGAATATGATTACTGTTTATTATAGATGTTTTATATGTTGATTTAGACTTCATAGCCCTGGATTTAATGTATGTGTTGTATGAAGAGAGATTTTAATGTTGAATATGTTTTCTAATCTTGCAAGTAGTTTTCACAGATATATACGGTGCAGTACTTATCAGATGGATGTGTGTAACATGGCTGTTGTATCTATTTGTGAGGTGTTTGCTTGCCTGTGTT
Source organism: Merops nubicus (assembly GCF_000691845.1). NCBI lineage: Eukaryota > Metazoa > Chordata > Aves > Coraciiformes > Meropidae > Merops > Merops nubicus. The sequence goes on along the minus strand of NW_008583619.1, from coordinate 32,469 downwards.
TAAACAGTGGAGGTCCTTCCAACTAGTATGTGTTAAAGATGTTGCAAATGTAAAGAGCTTGCCATAGAAGGGGCAAGCTTTGGTGTTGGCTTTGCTTGGCTTGGCACAGTATATCCACTACTTGGGTTCAGCTCATCTGCAGCATGTGAGCAATCTGACTAATTACAAAAGTCAGTGTTTCTGGAATCATTGAACCATCTGTGTCTGTGAAATGTTGGGTTCATAGTGCTGAAGTATGCTTCTTTTTTTTGTGGTATGATGGTGTTGTGGTGGTAGTAAAGTAATTCAGCAAAAGTAGCAAGGTCTGCCATTGGCTACTACTAAATTTGAGCAGCTCACTAGGCTACAGCAGGGTCATTCTCTCAAAGCAGGTAAGTGATCTCAAGATCTCCAGATAACAGCTGAAACAACATAGTTGCAATGCATAATGGCTGGCTTCTTTAGTTAAGCTTACTTTGTAGGCGTCAGTACCATCTTTGCTGTGTCATTACATTCCTGATGCCAGTGGCTTGAGCTTTAAGAAGCAAGAATTCTGCTGACTTGCTTAATTCTGCTTAGATAAAAGTTAGCACACTAATATATATTTTGCTCTTCATAGCTTCTAAGGTCCTACTGAAATGCCAAATAGTATTAAATAACAGTTAAAAAGATCACCTCCATGTCTGTTTCTAATAGAATGATTTTATTATAGATTTATCTTGTAGGAGTATTTAATAATTTGGTATATTAGTTCAGTGTTTGTTAGCATCGGGGTTTTTTTTACATGTAGTGTCCAGAGTGGTTTTATGATTAATGTTTAAAGTCAATGTGATGCAAGGATTGCTATTATGCGTGGCTAATATAAGGAGTCTTGTATTAAGATTTTATTTATTTCCATAAAGGTGAGCTATATACAGTTGGTGACATCTGTTAGCAAAGAGTTAAGGAGAGAAAAAAAGATATGGAGGTAAAAAATTCTTGCTATCCTGTTTTATTAATGTGATTTCTAAAATAGTCATCTTGGAATAATACTTTTAAAGAAACAGAGCCAGGCACAAGTAATTTTTCTGTTTAATGAATAGTATTTGTCTGAGTCTTTTGTTGTTTAGAATTATTAATTCTGAATGCATTCAGAATGAAAATTAATATTTCGTAATTAATATAAATGTTAATTTTAATTCTGGACCTATAGAGAGCCTGATTCCATCTCCCTGCAGCCCCCACCACCAGAGGTGTATCTTTATATTGTGCCTGCTTTGACTGTTTTGACAACCAATTGCACTAACTAAATACAGGTGCACTTTGCATCAAATGCTAACATGTTTATGAACAAAGGAAGGATGCTATATGCTTAGAAGAAACTTTTTTGTGTTGGGTTATTTGTAACCTTTTGTCGTCAATATTTTTGTCAGAATGACTAGTGTAACTATTTTTTATCTAGTGTTATCTTGGAAGATACACTTTTCCAGTGTATTCAAGATGTAATTTATACGATGAAGAAGACTGCTGATTTTTAAGAAGCAAAACAAAAGCTTTAAAGCGTCTGACTTACCCTTTGTGCTAATGATAATAAGAAGCATAAAAGTCTGTCTTTATGTGCTGTTTTCAGATGAAACAGATTCAGTAGAACAAACGCAAAGCTTGTTAGAGGGGGCACATGAAATCACTTGGCAATAGGAAACTTGTTAGTGAAGTTGCTTGGCCAAACTGATTCACAACCCACAATGCAGCCTAAAAAGTGAAAGTCTTGCAGTCTTTTACTACTTGGTTCTTTTTAATTGTTTCTGTAGGAAGTTCAGGTCTGGATCTGTGGTGATACAATCTTTCTGTTAGGATTATGTGGTTTTCCCACAGGTTTTTCCTTCTTGTTCCACATCTAAAAAGATAAAATACTTTAAATGGACTTTTACTCTATTCCTTTCCAGTTTTGCATGCATACCTGAAATATACCATTGCTCTTTTTCCTAAAATTTCTACTCTACTTGTACTTGTATTTAAAAAATAGAAAAGCTGTTTGGATTCTGTATTGTGGATAACATACAGCCTTGGGGTTTGTAATTTCTTTTGCTTTTTTTTCCATTTTGAAATACAATTTCTAGCTGAACATGCTGAAAGGAAATTACAGGAAAAAATTACATAAAGCAAATAATCTTCAAGTGGTTGAGGTTCTCCCCTACTCTTAACTATTTTTTTTATCAGACTGTATGAGTATTTTGCCTTTTACTAATTCTCTCCTGTTTTTAGACATAAGGGTTTATATTCATATGTTAAAGCAATTAGTAGGTATGGATAAGCTGGTTTTTATTCTGCCTGGACTGTGTGTTTCTTGAGATATTTTTATGCAAGACTTGCAGTCTTTTGTTTAAAGAAAAAAGTTCATGAGCAAAATTGCCTATTTGGATAAAAATCAGGAAAGCGAAAGAGAAGCCAAATAGGCATGAAATTGTTTTCCCTTTGGTAAGTGCTATAAAAATAAATTCAACTTCGTTAAATGAAGCCCTATACTTCTATTTGCTTTTGGTTGAATTACTCCAATTTTAAAGTCTAGCTTTAAAAATACAAAATTTGCCTTCTGTCTCTAGAAGTAGTCAGTTTTGTTACCATAATGTGTGATAGAGTTAAAGATAAATCTCTTAATATTTTTGTATTATTTTGTAGTTGCCTTATAGCTTTAACAGTTTTGGGCCAAATTATGAACAATAAGTCTTAGCTGTGAGCCCACTTAGGTATGTAGAGCCAATAGTGTGGGAGTCTTGGCAAGAGCAATATATGATGCCTTCAGTTTTTCCACATTTTCTGACTTTCCTTCTAGTGACTGTTCATTAACTATAAAGAAGCATGAAGAACTGTTTTAGAAAATCTCCCTGCAGCACGTTAAAGGGTTCATTTTAGAGTGTTGAGCTGGACACTTCTAAATTCTTTCTCAGTTGAAGCTAAATTATCTCCATTACCTAAATGAACTGTTGAAAAGCTTGGATTGTTTGTTCTTGTATGTGTGAATAAAATTGTGCCGTGTAAAGATCACTCTGTTAGTGATTGAGTAATTAAAATATGAATTTATGAGTTTTTGTATGCATTTTAATTTGTCTTGCTTTTCTCCAGTCTTTCAGGATCTTTTGAAAAGAAAGTTTTTTTTGAAATGGAATAAGCTTGGGCTGACAATAATTGGTAGACATGTTTTATTGTTACGAAATTTCAAGAAGGACTTGCAGGTAAAATCTCTACTGTAAAATTATACTTGCCACAATATCTGAGATATCTTCCATGATATGTGAGGCTATTTGGTTTCTCTATCTGTGAAAAGTAATTGGACATAGTATGGTTGTGAGCTTTGGGTTATGAAGAATTTTGCTTGAAAGTACAGACTGGTGGCAGCTTAAAAAGAAGCATATTAGTTGAGCATAATCAAGCTGTTAGGTTCTGTCTGAGTACGTATGAGCTGGAGTTTCAAGGGACAGGAGAGCTTTGAGGGTGCTCCCACACCAAGCAAAGCTTATTACATCAGTGCAGCAGTTGCCACCAGCATGACTCAGGGCAGTGTGACAGAATACAGCTCTCATTAGGAATGTCGGAAGTGGGGCAGCACTGGAAACAGAAGCATTCAGCCCTGGCATTTGTAACTGCTTTCTTAATTTATTTTTTTTTCACTTGCCTGATAATTTCACTAGAAAATTATATAGTTAGAAGCTATTCCTTATCTGTGAAATGCATGTATCAGACAGTGCTCATATTGTTCTGCAAGCTATGTGAAAGTATCCATTTAAAAAATATTTTGAACTGTAAGCAAATAATTTTCAAACTGAGATCAAAGACTTGGTTTTGAGACACTTATCAATCCCTTAGCTAAGTACAAGAGAGAAAAATATGTTGAATTAGCTTGTGGTCTCTCTTACTTGAGAGATAATATTCTTGTATTCCCAGTTGTATTAAGTTCAAAAGAGTTTTAATCTCTGAAATTACAATACTTACTAAGGAAATCTTAAATTTTTACAGTATATCAAATACTCAAAGATATACTGCACTGTAGTCTGCGGAAGAGACATATGCTAAGTTTCCTGTGGGGAAAAAGAAAAAAAGAAAAACATTTTCCCACCATTTCTAGTTGTTAATGTTTGGTAATTTTTGAGTTTTGTGCTTAAGAGCAAAGAAAAACAAATTTATTTTTTTTTTTTTTAAATGTATGTAGCCAATCAACACTGAAATAATTCTAGACTGAATAAAGACTGAATGATAATTCTGAATAGCTTATCTTTCAGCAAACACATGAGTGTATCTGAGCTGTGGAGAATTGTTCTAAATGTGATTGAGTTGGATCAAGATAAAGACCTCTGAGAGAAAACTGTTGTCAGTCTTTTCTGTTTTAAATTAGGAATTTATCTTGAGTAACTTTTGCAGATTTAGAGTATCATGCTACAAACTTTAGGCTGTTACAGTTCTGACCTTGTGCCTACCTATGTAAGATATTTGACTTCATATAAGCACATTATGGTTGCCATGAGATCCATAACATTGGACTGCTTGTCTGTTGTTTACAGTCTTGGGATTGCAGTAGATGGCTTGTGTATGTACAAGTATAGACTTCAAAGGGAAAAAATAAGATTCATAGTTTGTCCCTTTTATGAAATTAACCTGTATTCTGGCTCACCTATGTGTCCTTTTGAAACCTACTTAAATTACTGTTAAGGAGTACTACAGGGGTGCAAAATCTTTTGCTGCATGAACATTTCATTGTCATCTAGTGGCTTGCCAACGGCATAAGGGAGGCTTTGGTCTATCGACACCAAGTCACTCAACAGGTCGAGGCTGTAGAAAAGACAGGTAGAGTTTATTAACATGCATGAAATATAACCTGGATCGTATTTAAAACATCACTGTATTCATTTTCTGATTCACTGACAGTCTAAAAATAGATAATTTTTTTCCCCCCCCCTTTAACCAACAGAGTGGAGATGGTCTTTTCTAAAAATTTGAACGCTTCTTTTGAACAACAAAATTATTTAGGTTTTAATCTTTAGCAAGCATTTCTGAATCATTACGTATTTAGTTTAGCTTGCACAGTGTTTCTTTGCCATTGGTTTAGGAAAACTGCAAATCCAGCCTTTATAAATGATTATCATGTTTGAGTTTTGGGTTTTTTTTGTTTTTTTTTTTTTTTTTTAATAGATTTAAACACGTTTCTCATAATACTTTAGCTTTGACCAGCTGTTTCCTGTTTTTCCTCCCAGTGGTTCATCTGCTGAGGAGAAAAATACATTGGTGGTTTGTTTCAGAATTAAAATTACCTTTAAAATGATGGAAGAGTAAAACAAGTAAGTTGGACACCATTACAAGTGAAGTTATAGTGAAATTCAGAAGATAAAACATTGTTTGCTGTATGTAGATTTTTTTCGTAGATTACAAAGCTTTTGCTGCACATGGAGCTTATTTGATACAGGAAAATTAATCTGGCATTGGAAAGACCAGAGTAAAATTTTGTGTGGGGAATTTGGGTGTGTGTGTGACGGAATTTTTGAAGCAGCTCCAAGTTTTTTTGTTCATATGAGAATATTTTGATTTATCTGTGGTCTACATAATGACCTGACCATTACATCATTTGTCCTGTTCATCCTCCCCCTTGGTTTTTGGACTGATTTGGATAGAGGATATTTTCATTTTTGTAAGCATACAAACCATTTTTGAATTTTAGAACTGAGTTTGTATATGTATTTTTGGTTTACCAGGGAAGATGTGGAAGTCTTGGTATATTACCTGTTAGAACTCGTTTGTGCAGTACTTTTTTTTTTTTTTTTTTTTTTTTTTTTTTTTTTTTTTTTTTGGTCGTGGTGAACTTACTCCACATCCATGCAGTTGTGTTTTGTCCTGGCTTCACACCTCTCTTCAGGACCTTTAAATTAATTATTTACTAACCAGAAATGTGTTTACGTAGATAGTAATGAAAATATTGCTTTATTTCTTCAGAACTGAGGTTGTTGCTATGTAGGATTGTGGAAGGATCACTTGCTACCCCTTCTTTTTTTTGCCGTAGTGTAGCAGGCTGTTTGGTGGCATCTGGCATCACCTGTCCCTTGATCTGCTTTAGTCCTCACTGTGCCCTGAGTGGTCAGATTTTACTTGGTCTGTACCCTCTGGCACGGTAGAAAAGCATACGATCAGGAGCATCTGCTAGCATGTCAAGTCCAATGGCTAGTGATCCTGACTGGATTGAGGTCCTTAAATATTTTTTTTTTAAGTCACTGAGTTTCTTGCCAGCGAGTAGCAGAGGAAGACATTGGGCTTTGTCTGTGGTGAATATCCCAGCTCCAGAACTTTAGAGCCATGCGTTTGCTCCTCTGGACAAGGTGCAAACAGTTGTATTCTGCAACTGTTTTTATTCTTTACCCATTTGTAAGCCTATATAATTTTTAGGGCCCTGTGGACTTCTACAAATGCCAACATTAATAGCATTTATCTCAGGGTATGGCCCAGATGTTGCCATTTGAAAAAAAAACAGCCTTACAGTTTGCACTGTCTTAATTTCCCTATGACTTTTCCAGGCTCCTGCTCCCCAGGTTCCTTTTGATGGATGACTCAAAGTTCTTCTCTCTCTTTCTAGACTTCCTGACCTTGGAAGTCTCCATGGAGTTTCTTGTTAAATTCTGTGAGAGGAAGGGAAGAGTGTTCCACTACTCCCCTTGAAAACTCTAGTTTTTTATAACTTCTAACTAGTTTTGCTCTTTTTACTTCAAGCCTATCAGTAGCTGTCTGTTCTTGTTTGATAGTACCATTCTTGAACTTACTGTCAGCTTGCTTACTATTACCTAGACTGGTGGTCCTTATGGAGCCACATTTATCCTTCAATATTTCATATAGAGCAAAGACTTCCCAATATATTTCTCTGTAATTCTGCACTACTAGGTAGTAGTTTTCAGTGTATTCACGATCTACTCTTCAGCTGAGTCTAATAGTGTAAGGCTGAAATTCTGTCTTCATGCAATTGTGTGGCCTTAATGGGCACTCCTGCTTCTATTAGCCTTATTTGCCAGCTTTGTTGAGCTCATACAGATTACATTTGACATCTGTGCCATTTATAGCTGTTGTATTTTGGTTTTAGCTCTTTTTGGATCTTCTTTGTTTCCATGTTCTTTTGGGGATATTTTTTCCAGTGAGGGTTGGTAAACAGTGTTTAAATTTCACATCGGACGATTGGTGTGCACATGGTTGTAGTATTATGCTTTTAGACTTCAATTTGCTTTCCAAAAGAGCTGGTATTTTTGGCAGAAATTTAAATGTCCATTTCATCAAACTGCCACAGAGAATAGTACATTTGTAACTTTCTTCCCATTGTACTCATCAGGAAAAAAGATGTATGTGCTAATTAGTATTTATATTAGGCATTAATGACCAGATTGCTCTGATCCTTGATTAATTTAAATTTCCCCAGTCTGCAACAAAACACAAGGAAAACAATAGTCAAGATGAAAGCACATTCACAGGACATATGCATGTGTGTGTGACTCAGTGGATCCAAGAGTTAAAAAAAAAAAGAAAAAACATTTTCATTAAGTAAAAGAAGTAGTAACTGATTGAACAGTACTAGACAGAATTTGATAATGAGATATGAAAGGTAGTTAACTGAAAGAACTAATTAAAAGGAGAAGTGTTCTATGAAAAACTTGGAAGTAAAATAAAAGAGCTGACAAAATGTCCTCTGAGTTTTGGAACCTCAAAAATGTAGAGAGCAAAACCCAACAAAATCTTATTTCCAAATATAAATAGAACTAAAAGTTTTACTGTATTTCTGTGAAAATAAGACAAATGTAGACCAATCCTAGTAGTAGCATAATGATGAGTACAAAGGTTGCATTTTCAGGTAGAAATATGAAAAAGCTTAATAGAATTTGGAGAAAGGTTGTTAGTCATAGTTTGATTTCTAAACCATTGTGAACTCAGGCACTGTGGCAAGGCTTGGTGTGACAAGGCCATGCATGTGTGGCAAGGCTCGGTTGTTGGTTTGATTTCTAAACCATTGTGAACTCGGGCACTGTGACAAGGCCATGCACGTGTGGCAAGGCTTGGTTGTTGGGCTGTTTTGCTAGCTTCTTAGGTTTTTAATTAGATGATGTTTTGTAGTTGTGTTTTTTTGTTTTCCAGGAATATTCTCTGCTAGAAAATATTTGATGAAAAGAATATGCTTTTTAAAAATAGTTGTTAGGAAAAAAAAATTCAAATCAGCAAGCAGAGTTACTGAGTCTCATGTTTGATAAAAATCAGTTTAAAATTCTTTACTGGGCAATAAATAAAATTAAATAGTGGAAAAGAATGAAATTTAATTTTTGAAAGCTTAGAATAACGAAGTTGCTTAGAAGACTAAGACGTGGCATATCAGAAAATTCAACACTGCTGTTGATATCTGGTCTCTGTGTTTTCCAGAGACTTACAGACTTCCACCTCTCTCCCTGGGAGGAGGGACAGAGCTCCCAAAGTTATCTTGTTCATATGTTACCACTGTGATACCACTTGTGGTAGTAGCAATACTTAAAATGTGCACATGTAAGAAGAGTTGTTTGGTTGCTTAGCTAAGGTTTGTGTATCATTAATAGTATGTGCAGCACAACTTGGGAACCTATGACTGAGTCCATGATTTGGCTGGATCACATTTTGTACTTTTTGACTGAGATGAGGTTATTTGCCTCATGTGCTGTTGATAAATACTATGTTGGCCTATGTCTAAGACAATCTAGACTGCAAGTTGACTTATTTTTTTGGAGAACAGAAGAAAAGTTGACATTAAATGAAATTTAAAAAAGAAGTTAAAATTAAAAGCCCCATAAATGATGCCCCATTTTAAGCAGGGGCATCATCCTGTAGTCTAACTTAGCCTCTTCCCCAACCACATCCATATTGTCCTGTTTCATTGCCTCCCTCTCCTCTGCCCTACAACCTACAGCACAGATAACTTTCAACCTCAGATTTTAAACTTCTGCCTTCTTTGCTATGGTCCTTCTTGTTAGGTAAGCTGGTTTATTGCAAGACTGTGACTGGCTTGAGGGTGCTGAAGCCTGGGGTCCAACCCCTCTAAAACTGTGGTTTTCTGAAAGCTTACTGACTTGGGCAGAGTTATTGCAGGGGCTTACACACCACCCACATCCACTATTTTATGTCTCGATTTAAAGGGGGGTGGTGTGGGGAAGGAAGCTAGTTCTCCTTCACCTGAGGTGCTTATCTCAGGCTTATCCTGAATCATATCCAAGAGCTTCTGCCTGTGCCGTTTGTGCCTGTCTGCTCCAGCTGCTTGGGAGGGAGTCCTACAGCTGTATCAGGGATCTGGAGCAGCTGCTGGGTGAGCAGGGGCTGAATGGCACAGCATGCTTGAAGGATAGTAAAAAACGTTCAAGTTTTCCAGATATTTATTTTTGAAAAAATCCTTGACATGTTGTTAGACCAAAATGTCACGACATTAGTGTCTCCAAGACCCGTTAAGAATGGTAACAACTTCTTAATGAGTCGTCAAGGTTACCGTTGTGGGAAAATAAGTTGTTTGGTGTGTATATATTTAGAATAGGTTAATCATTGTTTTCAGTGCTACACAATTATGTTATTTTCTTGGATGTTTGCTTCATTATGATTCCCCCACCCCCCCCCCCCCCAAGAAGAAAGGTCCATAAAATAGATTAAGCATTGAGAAGTTATTAACTGGAAATTTGAAACCACACTGTTTTTGTAAGACAGCAGTGTTGCCACTAAACATTTGGAAGTTTTAATTTTTGTACTTCTGTTTTTAACATATTTTGTATAAGGAAGCAAGCACTATAGGCAAGTCACTGATACCAGTTTTTGTCTAGCTCAAAACATCTGCTTATTGAAGAACATTACCAGATTTTCTCTTTTTATCTGGTCTTCTGTAGTTAGAGGATCTGGTAACACACATAGTCCAGCTGTTGATGGTCTGCATTTATTAGCACCTTGGTAAGAAGGAAAGGCATAAAGGAAATTACATTCTGTGTTTCGTTCTTGAGTCAAGTTTCATCGTAGGACTTGCTTGGATCAAATGTCTCATGAGACTTTGTAGGTCCCTGGTTCAAAGGCTGGCCTACTTGGTAGTTGTTGGAAGTTGCTACTGTCCAACCAGCTGCTGACATGTTGCCTAACATGATGCCTTTGTCTTAGCCGAATACCGTGAACGGATGCAAATGATCTGACTGACATCAGTCAAAGAAAGCGAGGAGGTTGTGACTATTCTTTAGCAGAGTTGATTCCCCCCATACAGGAGGGAGATGATGTGGGAAAGCTTTTTTTTGTACAGTAATTCTCATTATACTGTTTTGAAGGTAGAACTCACAATTAAGTAAAAAATGTTATAGCCAAGATTTTAAAAATACAGGCTTCTAAATAAGAGACAAAAAATTCACTGTTGCTCTGATGGGTAAAGCTGTCATGATTATAGAGATACTGAATGCTTTTTATTTCTCATAATCAGGCCAGCAACATTTAGACATGTTAGGGATTTACAGGTTTGATTTTAGGAGTTTAGTTTGAAAATCTGGGCCTGAATATCACTGAAACACTCTCTCAAAGTGTTGACAAGGTTTCTTTCTGTTTGACTATGTGTGCATAACTGACCTCCACTTAGAACTTGTTTGCGTACATATATATATGCATACAGACATATATTCAGATGAAAAGTAACTGAATTTCTGATATGATACACATAATGATAAAATCCTTGTCTTGCTGTAGTCCTTTTGATAATGTAATTTCATTACAGAACCTGGACAAACTATAGTGGTAGAAGAATCCTTATATTTATGCCAACCCAGATCTCTGCAAGGATAGTTTTAGTATAACTTTCCTGGAAGAACTCTTACTAGCATCTACTGCTAGGAGAGAGAAGGCTAAGGTTTCAAAATGGCTTAGACAGCTATGTGTATTGTAGGTGTGCAAATGGTTTCATTTTGCCATACCTTGATTACAGCACATACCTGTTTATTTGTTGAAACTCTAAATTCTAAATTGTTATTGAAATCTGTACATTAGAAAAAAAATAAATGGGAAAAGTATGATTTTCACCCATATCACTGAAGTTTGACTGAAATAAAATGTGAGACATATGCCATCTGGTGGATATAATTATCCACACAATTTTATTGTTAATTTGATATATTTAACAAACAGCTTCTGTTAACGTTTCAAATCTGTTAGTGTTCAGTGCTGCGTTATCACTTTTAATTGGGATTGGTGGATATTTCTTTAGTCAGAAGTAAAGGGAAAAAATCTGAAAATGAAATTCAAGACAAAGTCAAATTCCAGACTTGGCTTTGGTGTATGATTAGTGAACTAGTTGGTTGGAATAAAAACTCCAAAACCCAAATGGAAAAGTAACCATTTCCTCCCACTTAAAATATTAATTCTAAAGGTTTAAAAATGTGTGCCAGTTTTTCAAAATCTCTGATACACCTTTCTTAAGCCCCTGCCTTAATGCAAATGATGATGTATTTGGCATGGCCTTTGCAGAAAGACTGGATGTGGATCTGCTTCTGCAGGTGAGACTAGAGTAGCCTTTCAGGCACTGTCGTACAGCAGCTTTCAAGTTCCTTTGCCTGCTTTTGACAGCCACTAGGGACATGGTTTCATCAAGTACCATTTTGTACAGAAAGCCATGCTTTTGAAAATGTTGGAGTTCTTGTAGAGGTGAATGTAGATATGACTTGGGTATTTTAAAAACCTAGATTAGACAGATAAAGAGTGTGGCCAGTATTAAGTATTCTTCTTTTCACACAATGGTGCATGATTTCAGGATATGCATTTCAGGCTCGTTTACACAGTAGACATGGTGCGGTATAACATGTGGAGCAGTCAATGTATATTGATTCTAATAGAGAATTTCTGTTATGTTGGTGGATATTTTTCATTCTTTGCTCTTTTAGTAGGTATGTAGCAATCTAACATCTTGCTATCTACTGGGAGGCTGATGTTGCAGGTCTCCCATTTTTTATTTAGACTGATCTAACCTAATGTATTTAATTTTTTTCTAAACTTATTCTTAGCATATTAAAAAATAATTGGAAAAGTACATAATATCTTTCAGGCTGTGATTTTACTACAGATCCGATTAAATAAAAACAAGGTTGTCCTTACAGTCTGAAAAGGAATGAATTACTCAAATATGCTGTAATCAACCTATGTGTGAAATGGAATTGTCATCACCATGTTATGTCGTTGTTCCATTAGCTAATGCAATGGCAAAGAGAGAGCCGAAATAAAACACAAGGGGAAAAACAGGTAATGGTATTGCTTCCACATGCTCCTGACCTCACAGAGCTAGTTCAGGTGTCTGCACAGTGCCGCACCACATTCCCAGATCTGAAAGTTTATTGGTTCGGTCATGGTGTACAAGCAAGATGGAGATATAATTACACATGGAAACATACATGGTTTGTTTTATTACTGGAAGTAACTGGCTACTTCAGAAGTATTTAAAAAGGTTCTTTTTGACAGTAAATTTATGTATAGTAGACTCAACAGACTTATTTTACGTGACTCCAAAATTCATGAGTGTGTTATTTTTCTCGTAAGTAATTTATTTCACAACATTCAAAGATAACATTTAAAAATCCAGAAGAACAAATGTTCACATTATTTGCAAAAATTACAGCTGAAATGTTTTAGCAACATAGTATAAGAGAGCTTGCTTCCTGATCTAAGCTGCTTTGGTACTTTCCTGTGTTGAATATTTCGTGAAGGAACAGTGTGTACAAGCTCGCTCCCCTTTTAACTGTTTCACTGGTTATGAGGTGCATGTTCATTGCTAAAATGTCTACAGGGTTATACTTCTGCACCTGGTCCTGTATTCTTTCAGAAAAATATGCTCCACTGGGAGTAAATTAGCTAGTTTGTGCTATGAATCTTACTGTCTAAAATGCTTTGTATGATTATTTACCCTCAAAAAGCCCACAGCACTTCAAAAGGTTCAATATACACTGGTGTTTAAAGACACTTGGAAAAGATCCTTTACTGTCAATTTTGTAAGCATTTTCCACATGCTGCTGTTGTCTTTCCATGAAATGCTGAATGACTCCTACCATATTTGTTAAAAAAAAATGGAGAAAAGAAAGTGAGGTGTGGCCCAAATCAGGCCAAAAGATTAAAAAAAAAAAAACATTAGGATAACATATCTTTTTTTTTTTTTTGATGGGGGGAGGGAAGTGTTTTTACGATATTTAAAAGAAATCCAAGGATTCCTTTGGGCAATTTGTGGTGAAGCCCTCCTTCACTTTCATTGAAAAGCTGGGCAGAGATTTTCTTGTTTTCATGTCCCCCTTAAGAGCAGTTAAGGAGACAGCTCTACTTCCACGCCATGGGACGGAGCAGAAGAGCTAGGTCTTTTCACAGCCTTTATGATGTCATGTAGGTCATTTAGTTTAGAACACACTTTTTATTGAGAAGAATTGTGTCCATGACACATGTCAAATCTTATTTTTCTGAATTCCACCTCCACCCCCGCTTTACCAGCTTGGGAATCCTCACCAAATGATTTAAAGTTGAGGTTTGGTGTTTTGCTGACTTTCTTCTACAAAACAGACAAAATAATCTTTTTTTTTTTTCACTAAGGTGAATTTACCCATCATAAAGTCGACCTCCCTGGCTTTTTGTGCTTATATGGCTTGAACAGAGATGATATTTTCTCTTGGATGGTCTTGTGTCATGACAGCTAAGTTTATATGGATATAAACAAAAAGATTTATTCTGAATAAAAGATTTATTCAGTTTGCTTTGTTTTGTTGCTTAAAATGTTGTGTTCATTCATATATATGAAAAACATTTTAAAATCTGTATTTATGAAGATGTTGCTCTTGGCAAAATGAGGAAAAAACCTTTTTTTCATTTAAAGAATAGTGCAAACATTAAATAGATTGTATGAAAGAAAAATTTACTTTTTTTTAAAAAAGATTCACTGCTATGCATTTCAGACAGGTTTAGGCTTTAAATTTGAAATATTTACAAAAAATTAGTCAAGCCTCAATGTAGCCTGTGAGTTTCAAAACAGTGAAATATCATTACTTAAACTTCACTAGCAGATTTTTAAATGTTGGATATCAGATTCCTTGTTGGATAAAACAGATTGCCTGTTTTATTTTTGTACTGCTTAAATAAATTTGTGAACAAAACTTTTTTGTCTTGTTGTTACCATTGTCATAGCTATAGAAAACAATTTTCCTACCAGCAGGTGGAATCCTATGAAAATCATAACCATTAAACACAGTGTGTAGCTGCGTTTGCTGATCTGGCAAAAAGAAATCATCTAAGTCAGTCTAGTTTTGAAGTTTGCAAATGATTGCAGCTTTCTGAAAATCATTTAGGTCAGGTGAATACAAATTAAGTTGACAGAAAGTTAGCATTTAGAATAGGATGGCTTTGATACTGGTTCAGGATGGGTGCTCTGCATGTGCAGTTTTGGAGAGGATTTCTGGATAAGTTAAAAATGTTCTATTATATGATTATTACTGTCAGACTGTAAAACTTTCTTCTGGTGTCTACTTACAGTCATGCTTTGGTATTTTTGCATTGTCTAAATGAAAGAAAACTCTGTTGTTAATACCCATGGCTATACAGTAGATAGTTTCTTCTGGCAACTTTTTTTTTTCATAGAAATTTATAATTGAAATCTTCAAACTACAAATATTGACTTCTATGATGCAAAAAACAACTTGCCAAAAAGTTAGGAAAGTGTGAGCTTTGTAGAGTCTGTTTTAGAAAACCATTCTGACAATGTTTCTATTTTTTTTAGAATTACTTATTTTCAGACATCTTATGGAGACAGCTGGCACTACAGTTTCTTTTCTTTATATCTCTCAGAAGCATTCATAAAAAAAAGAAAAGGAAAAAGGAATGAAGGCTTCCCTGTTACATTATGTATCTAAAGTTTTGGCAGTGTTGATTCTTTGTTAATTTTATGCATAATTATTTAAGATAACAGGATTGTTTATTTGCATTCCCTCTGAAAAATCTGAGTTTGTACACAAAACTCAGTCTAAGAGTGGCTGATTCCTACAGCGTTTTACCGACCTCATTGACAGAGTTGTTATGTAATCTCTTGGGAAGGTCTGGTGTTAGACATAGGTTTGTCTAACCTTGTAATTGTGTCAGTTGAAGGAGAGTTGTTCAGTGGAGGGGGAGATACTGGAAGTCAGAAGCTACAGATTTTCCTTCAGATTTTTCCACTGAATGCTGCTTATTTTGGAGATGGTATTTACATACTTTCTGTACTTCTGCTGTATATTTAAAACTGTAGTAGTATCATGTGCTGGTTTGAGAGTATAGTTTTCCCTTCACCTGGGCATTTTGGAAAGCAAGAGAAAAATTGATGTACCCAGTACCACCAAAACTTTTCAGTAGACTTTAGGAATTAGAAAATACACAGGAAAGAAAATAAGGTCTTTAGTGATTGACATTTCTGGCAAAGCTTTAACACAGACTTTCCAGTTGGTCTTTGTCAGGTATAAAAAGTGCAAGTTATCCTTCAGTCTTGTTTGGGTTTGTGTGGGGTTTTTTTTGGCTTTTTTTTTTTTTTTTTAGCCTCTAAAATGGTGTGCTGAATTTTTCCTTCCTTCTTACCAGCAGTTTAATGGGCCAGAGTGTTCCCATTTATGTTCTTGGAGGAAGTAATTTTTCATGGGAGTATCTTTCTCCTTTCATTGAGGAGAAGCTTTCCAGGAATAGTTTGGATCAAATCATACAGAATATTTGTGATGAAAAGTGTAAGTTAGGCTCAAAACACAGCTCACACTTTCTCAGTGAGAGGACCGGAGTACTTAACTGGCTATAGACGCAGGTTCCAAAATCTCTAAGAAGCTAAAGCCTTTGGGGCAAAGCTACACAGACAAAATGCATGAGAAGTATGTGGGAGAGCTTGTAACATCAGAGTTCTGCATCTGGGTTTTTCTGCTTTGGGACAGACTTGGCAGGCAGACCAAAGAGGATATGTTGGATATTGTCTTAATTTTTTGGTTTTTTTTTTCTCCCAGGCTGTATTCTTTAATACTATTCCTTGAAGATATGTGCTCTCTTCAGTTCCTTTCATATGGAGAAGTAGAAAGCTAATGAGATATGTATTTAATGATTTGTATGAATTCAAGTTTGCTTCCATGCTACAGAACAATTTTTCTGCTCTTTGCAGTATCAAAGAAGATCACTGTGGAATTAAAGCTATTTTAGAATTGACAGGCTCTTAATTAAGAGGTCATGTAGTCAGTCTCCTGCAGAGATGGTTTGTTCTCTTTGGAAGCAGAACAAAGCTGAGTCATAGTGCACCTTCACCTTTTTGTCAAGAAAATCCTGCAGCTGGAGAGGGTGTCATCTTCTGCTAAAGCAAGTTGCACCATTTGTGCCTCATAGGCTGGCACAATGAACTGTGAACTGTCATCCCTCAGGCATTTTGCAGTGGTTTGTTTACCTAAGAACAACTGATAAAAAAGTTGTTGATGTGAGTTGGAGGGAACAACTTTGTTCATCTGTTGGATTCCACAGATGAGTGGAATCTCTCATAAATCTTATGCTATTAGGTCCATGTGTTGTGGAACTGAAAAATATACAAAAAGTGTATTTGACAGGAATAGCATTTGGTTTTCTTGCTAACCCTGTGCTAAGAGAAAGAGGGCAAATGTGTCCTACTGGTGCTTGGCTCCTGACTTGTTTGGGTGTGTCAGCACTTACCTTGTGTCCTGCATGTGATACTTGGAGTTCCTGATGAGATCCTGGAAACAACTCAAACCTGAAAACTTAAATGTAGACTTGCCAGCCTTCTTCTCCCAGTCTTTCTTTTTTTGTGTGTGTGTAGTGAAGTGCTTTAGGGTGCTGTGAATTTAATTAGTTTAGACCAGCCTGTTTGTGTAGAAAAGAATATGTTTAGAACCGTGGGGACATGATGATCTTAAATTCAACTGATAGAGAGCATTACTAAGCTATACATGGAATTTAGATAGTGGTTTGTTCTTGGGCATGAGCACTAAGTCCCCAAAGAGGAAAGAGAATTTCATTGTTTATCTGCCAGAAGTGCACTTAAATTGTATTGGAAAAAATGTTAGGTTTTTGTGTTGTTGGGCCTGCCAAGAACAGATTGGCTGTTTTGAAGTATTTCTTATAGTGGATCATGCTGCACATTAAAGAAGCTTAAAAGAGTAAAGCAGTTGCTGTACTAGGTGGTATCGGGGTGCATGCTATTTGGATAATGACAGGGTCATAGGCACTCAAAGTGAAAATTTTATTATGGATTTATGAGTTGGGAATTTTCAGTTCGAATTATGCCTTTCAGGTGCTTTGCTCTAAATTTTCAAAGAACACTTTTGCAGTGATTGTAGAGTAGTAGCTATGAAAGAATGTTAAGCTTAGCAGTACATAATACATAGGTAAAGCTACAGACTCTAGAGCTGCTTAGCTAAATCCAGTGCATATTTTTAAGCCATTATTTTGGTACTTTAGTTGTGTTTCTTATCTATTAACTTTTTTCAAAACCATTTTTTTTTACTAACCATTCATATGTCCTTATAAAACGTCTGTAGACTTGAAAATGTCAATAAATTTTGAACTAAATGCACATAAATGTGTGCCAACAAACTTCAAATATATCTTGGAATAAATTCTCTTGTAGTTAAGAAAAGCAATTAAAACTACTTACCTGAACTTTATTTATTCCCTAGTTTGCTTAGTTCAGAATGGTTGTTGTTCCCCTACTTTACAGTGGAAATAGAAGCTAGCACTGGGACTGGAGTGTTTATAGTAAAGGTGGGCATCTTTTCATTAATGTCTTCCAATTAAAAGTTGGGGTACTCATTATGAAGAAGTTTCAATTAAATGAAGGAACAGGTTTGTCATGTAAGATGTCCATTTTCTAAATATCAGCAGGTAGAATATCTGTAGACATTTCTGTTTCCAGTAAAACATTTGGCAGGCCAGTTGAGGAAGAATAGCTGTTTTATTGTGACTTGTAGTTGCAAAACATGTATAATGATAGGGGATTTCTTTGAGGAGCTAATCTGTGCTGCAAATCTCAACATGGTTGGAAGTATATCCAGCATGTTTTCTGTGGGAGAGGTATCTTCGAATATTTATATGATATGTCTCTATCAAAGAGTCTCAACTGTGACAGGTGATCTTCAGCAGAGCTAGTCAGTAGCTAAAAAGCAGAAAGCAGAGCGTATGTACTTACTATACTGTTATTCTATATAGAAACACACTCATTATTGGGCATAAAGTAGGCAAAGAAGAGACTACAGCTATCCCTCTTACTGATTACCCACACGGACCTTTCTTCCAGCATACTTTTTCTGTTGCTTTTTTGCTCAAATGTCATTGATTGGTCCATATTTCGAAATGATGTAATGAAATTGGCGTATGTGGCATTCTACGCAGACTTCTGTTGGTATTTATACCATGAAAAAGGGTTGTCTTTTAGACACAAATCCTTACAGAAAAAAAGAGCCAAATTCTAGAATATCCTGTAGTCAAGCCATGTCAGGCAAAAGTACAGTAACAGATAAGAAATTTCTTCTGGCTTCCAGCATTTGAGGAAATTAAGACCAGTTGGTATTAGGTACCAAAGCGGGTGTTATAATGTCAAGGCTATAGCAGAAATTCAGTGATTAGAGATAAATGATTTTTTCCAAAGAGCAGTTCTCCACAGGTAGTTGTTGTATGGTATATTTAATTATTTTTAGTAAAACTAAAAATTCCATGGAAAATTAGATCCAACATATTCCAGAATTTTTTACTCAACAAAAACATGCATTGTGAAATTGCTTCGCTTCTGGAACAGCGAGAAAACTGTATTGTAATGCCAGAGCCTGCAGTACTTCAAATGGCTGCAACGTGCTGATCTTTGGAGTGTTTATGACAAAGTTCTGTGAATTGTTCTAATTTTTTTTCAACATAACTCAGCTGTTGCTTGCTATCTTTACCGTGTTATATTTAATAATGACAGTCCTGCTAAGTACTATTAGTGCAATAATAAACATTTACTACAGTTTCTTTTTAGAAATCATCATTCCTCTTTTCTGTAGATACAATGAACAATGGTCTCTGCCATGTACCCTTTTCTGTATTTGTTGCGGTTAGTTACTGTAAGAGGACACTGAAGGAAGTGATCAGGTTTTACTGGTAGTTGGATATTTTGCATGTTGTTTATTCCCCAGTGCTTTAGAATGCAGCTGTAGCATATCTTCTCATAGTTTTTTTTCTTCTGTGTTAGTTTTTGCATAACTATAAGGGAAGGTATTTTAAAGACAGTAAGGGGTGAGCCATGTTATTTAAAATATATTTTCAGAAGATATGTGACTGTCACATTTACTGCAGTTTCTGCTACTCAGTGGCTTTTCTACTTTTGCCTTTATCATTATTACCTTAATCACACTTTTTTTTTTTTTCCCATGACTCATGATTCTTACCTATCGTTGCTTTTCAGCTGGTGTTTGTCCACAGATGAAGTTATTCAAGAGCAGTATTTGAGGGTAAACTAAATAGTAACAAGGCCTAATTCTGAGATAGTTACCCAGGTTACCAGATTTATTCAAGTTTATTTGAAGTGTAACCCACTTTGAGTCTTCTTGAGGAGTGTAAAGCCATGAAGTCACTAAATACCCAGTGTGCTATAGTACTCAGTGTTGGCTCCTTCATCTATACTTCTAGACAAAAATGGATTTGTAAAGCTGCTTATTTCAGTTCCTGCACTAGGAAAAAAAAATCTGTCATCCACTTCCTCTGTGACCCTCTCAGAGTAGCATGCAGTCACCCTTAGAATTTTTAGGTTTACAAAAGTAACTTCTGAAACAAGCCTTTCCTTTCTAAATTGTGCCCCCTTGTGAAGAAATGTGGTGGGTAGATAGAGAATATCTGCAGCATTATAGCAGAGCAGCGTGCAGCAACCTCAGCAATATGCTTGGGAATTGTTTCAGGAGGACAGTAATGAGAAATAATCTTTTTATGTTTATATAATACGGCTCAAAGTTGTGTGTGTGGTTTTTTTTCCTATTAATCTGTATATTTTCTGCAGTAATAGAATTGTAATAATAGCTTAGAAATGAGAAATCTATGTGAAGAACATTTTACTTTTACTTACAATGATTTTACATCATGCTGATGACTTTAGTTTCTGTATTTCTAAATATATTTTAGAAATTACTTAATTACTAACATTGTAAAATATTTTTTTTTCTCTAAATACGTACGATACCTGGAGTCTAATGCAGTGCTTTCCAATAAAATTAGCATTGCAGCATTTCTTTTGCAGTAATGTAAACACAAACTCCAGTATGTCAGCAAAATTAAATATTTCAAATTTTATTATCTGGGTGTCTGTGGTTAAACTAAAATGCTTATGGAGGTTTTACAATGAACAGATTTCCACAGGCTGTTGGAAAAGTAGACTTGTAGGAACTGCAGAGGTGAGGCAGCACCATGTGAAATGCAGCGACAGGATTAAGATTTGGCAATGTACTTCTTTTCTCTCCAGGCTCTTGGGCAGTCTCTGTAGACGAGAGCGGACTGTCATCTTGTATTGCTGCAAGCTCACTTGCAGTTTCTGCTTGTATCTGCTTGTTTCAATTGCTGTACAATTTTGTCATATTTCCTACGTTGATATGGTATGGATATGGTGAAACACAAGGGCAAAAGGTATGATTCATGTAATATAAAATAGAAAAAAGCTTGTCTTACTGCAGGAATAGCAGGAAGGCTTTTCTGCTTCAGAAAGAAGCATGTAGTGCTGCAAAGAAAATATATTCTTTGTTTATTAAGTAGACTATTTCTTACTGGAACATGCTTCTTTTTCAGGCGGTACTTACCCTGCAGATGTAAACAATTAGTAATTTATAAAAGTCTGTGTTGTTTCCTTTGTATTTAGACACACTGCATGTGAATGTTTACTAGCTTACTGTGTTTAATTGTAAAACCACTTGCAGAATATGAGTACTTAAAGTTATAAAACTTGGATGAACTTCTGTCTATTTGTTTGCTTAGTATTGGGCTCTAATTCTATAAATAAAGCAATATAATTTCAGGCTTTCCTTTTTCTTACTTTGTTGTTTTGATAGCAATGCTTTCACACAGTTAATTAAGTTGGCATTAAAACCCCCAATGAATACCTCACTGTCACTGTAAATTGATGAAGGAATATTACATGTACAGCAGAGATTTATAGAAAATGCTGGGTTTGGGTAAAGTATACTGAAAACAAAATGTGAATATATAAGATTTGTTTTTTTGAATATTTAGTAGGAGTATAAATGAAAGCAAATTCTCTACTTATCACTTCAGCCAGTGTAACCAATTAAAAAATGTTAAGTAGAAATACAACCAGGATGATATTTGATTATTATCTATGTTTTTATAAATACTAAAAATATTGTTTTGTCTTATTCTCCCATCATATGCATATGAGACTAAAATTACAGGCAGTTCACTGCACACGAGTGATCACAGTGAGAGAATTGTTTCCTTTCCTCAAATGTATGTTGTGCTTTTAAACAGTTGAAAAAACTTGAAAAATATGTAATGCTCACGTATACTGGACTAGTCCTCCAGTAAAGTACTATGTTTCAGGAATTTAAGCTATGAACACTGCTTTTGACTTGGCCCAAGCAATTTATTGTGTAGGTTGGAATCCAAGTACCTACTTTTAAAAATCATGATTTTTTTGTACATAAATTCTGACAATTAGTAAGACTTAAGTTGTGGTGGTTATACTTAATGAATACAAAGTCTGTATCTCTTGTCTTGTTGTATATCTGACAACTTGTCTCATTTTCATTTACACAGCAGTTTTATCTCTCTGATTTTTTTGTTTGTTTGTTGTTTAGTGTTGTAGCTTTACTATGTGAAAAGCAAATAGGTTGGGAATATTATGACGAAGGTCTTCAGTAAAGGGCTCAAATATCTGCTTTTTTCTTTGTTCTTGTAGGAAGTGAAAAAACAAAAAGTAACTGAAAGTTACGTTATGAATAGTGTTCGCAGTTATGCGTACTGTGATAATGCCTGGCAGCATTCGACTGTGGAAGTTATTTTCTAAGGAGATGAATAAATGCATAGGATGATAACATTCCTGTTTTAAAGTGTGTACACAGCGATTAAAAAGGTGAGCTGCAGGATATACAGATGTAACATTGTTAAATGGCCATATTGATGAGTAGCATGTATGTGAATATGGGCTTTTGCTGAATATCAAGTCCAGATAATTAAAACTCCATGAAGACAGTAAACATACAGGTTGCGAGTCAGGAGATAAAAAGAATAATTAGACTAAAATGTTAAATTACAGTAATATGTTTGCCAAATACATATTGAGGGCACAGATTTATCACAACCATCTTAACTTAGTTTATGGAATAGTATTTGTTGACATCTTTACTCCTTACTTCTCTGTTAATTTTGGGAGAGGCCATGACACTTAAGTATCATTTTTGTATTATTTTAAGAATACTAAACTACTCTCCAAAATTTCCATGTTAAATTGTGATAAGCAACTAAATGTTAATCATTGTTTTCATATTCCCTTTGACAGATAAATCTTCATAGGCAGGTGTCATTGCAGAAGAATGTGTTCGTACAGTTTGTAGCGTAACTTTTGGAATATAAAGATGAAATTTAAAAATAGATTTTAGAAGTACATGTCTCATGGATTTTTTTTTTAACTACAGCATTGCCCTTTTCTATGCTGATATTATAATAGGTTTATGTACTTTACGTAGACCTCTGTTACTAAAGCATATGAAAACTTTACCTTCCATGGGAATAGATTGTCCTTGATACGCTACTGGGAAAATAAGGGTCTGGAAATTATCTCTGCTTGTTTATTCTGTACTACAGTAAAGATCTGATAAATATATATATAACCTTTTAAAAGTACTTTTTTTTCTGTTTTTTTTTGTCCCAAATTCTGCCTCAAGTTGTTGTAGCAGTCTTTGAACAAAAAAGGCTTCCTGCTTATGCTCAGAATGATACTGTGACAAAAAATGCCCTCTACAGATCTTAAGAGTATAATTGTGAAGTTTAGAGTATTTCAGACTTCAGTAAAATGTTATGCTACTATTAGAGTTCCATGGAAACATACAGTGCTTTCAAGGTTTTTCTGTCCTTCTATGATAATTATTTAAAACAAGAGAGTAAACAACCATTTTTGCTTTGGAGTTAACTGAAACATTCACTAAAAATTTTCCTCTCTCAAGTACATGAATACTTTATTATGTACATGAAAACTTTGTGCACTTAATTCAAAACAAATCTGTACTCGACTCTCCCAAAGCTATTGAAGGCTTCTCACTAAGATTAAGCTTTTGAAAAAGTTTTAAAAAATCCTAAATTGGGCATGTGTAATTATAGATAAATGAGTCAAAGTTTTTTCAAAACTGGTGTGGTAGTATGAAAGAGAAGCTTATAATAGGAATCTAAGTTTTATTCTTCATTTTGAAAGGTTAAGCATATACATAGGTCACTTATGCATGTAGCTCAATGTAATATAATTGCAATTTATCAATGTTTGTACTGAGCAGAGTGGCTATGAAATTTTGTAAGGAAGCTGTTGTATATACAAAGTGTAGCTGAAGCTAATGCTAAAGCAAAATAAATCTCATGGATGACTACACTGTAGTCCCTGGGTCTGTAACAATCCCCAGAGAATAAGGAAAGTGAATTGAAAATATTTTTGTTCTTCTGGTTTTAAGCCAGATGCCTTAAATTCTGAAAATCAAGCCTCAAGTGACATTCGACTCCAATGGGAAAAGAAAGGAGAATATATACTCTGAATATGAACATATACAGAATCATATCTACGTTCTTAACAGTTAAAAAGTATCATTTAAATACTGAACTAATGCTGTCTCATTCTTGCTCCTTTACATGGTTGCACTCTTTCTTACTCTCATTCTATCTCTTAAAACAAGCATATTTACTTTAAAAAAAAAACCCAAAGCCTCTTTTAACTCTGATACAGGAATTAGAACTTGAAAATTGAAGAGCATTAGATTATCTATTTTGTGCATTTCAGGCAAGTAGAACTAAACTGGAAATAGAGTTAAAGAATCCTTGTCCTGTATTTAGATCTTGGAATTGGCTTGCAAAACTCCATTTGGACACAACAAAATAAACTTATCTGTTTTAATGTAAGCATAGTGTTACCATCATTTTGTCTTTTTAGCAGAATCGATCAAACTCAAAAGCTCTTCCAACAATATTTTCTTTGGTAAATACAGTTTTATTCTAGTATGCAGTTGTCTTAACACGTATGGCTATTAGTGTGTACTAGGTGTTCACCGTCAAGTTTGTGCCATAAAATAGAAATACAGTGTGAAAAGGAGACATACTGTGTTTTGCAGGATATTTAGTTTAAGGCAGCTTTTGAACACACTAACTGGAAACAATGAGAAGAAGAAATTATTTATTTGGGTCACTGCATTAGGTATTAGCTATTCACGCTGGCTTCTTATCTTAAGTTTTCCTAAATTTGAGATACTTTCTATAGATACAGCACATTCTTCCTTAGCAGCTAATGAATAGGAAAGACGAATAGTGTTGAAGGTACTATGTTACTGATTCAAGGTATCAACATCAGTAAAATTGCTTCTTTGTACCATGGTGGATTATTGTGATTGCTTAGTTTTAGCCAAATATTTTCTTCTGAAAATTTAAAAGATAGCCTCCTCTTTTTTTCTACTTAATTTAATTTTAGGATTGTTATTAAATGTTCATCTTGAAGCAGTGGTGAAGACTTGCTTTTTATCAGTAAATAAGATTAAATGTGTCATTTAAAAATTAAGTGAAGACTTGCTTTTTATCAGTAAATTAATTGTGTCATTTAAAAATTAAGTTCAGAGTATCAATATTCTGTTGTTACTTTGGGCAAGGAATGATGCCTTTTCTATTTCTAGGTAATTAAAAAAAAACTTTAAGTGGAAAATGCCTCTTTATAGAACAAAGTTATTTTGTTTCATGAAATCATGTTCTATAGCCTGAGCTAAAAGTCTATTAAACAATTCAGTCATGAAAACTCTGAGAATTTCCTGGCCCCTAAGTATGATCCAAAATAATCTTATAATTATTCATGTGACCCTATGAACCCAACAGCTGAAGTACAAGCAAACAAATAAGCATAGATTCAGTGTCTACAAAGTTAGAAAATGAGAGCTAGATTTCCTGTGCTAAGGCAAATGCTCCAAGTTGCTCTTGTATTAGTTATATGCTATGGGTAGGATGCGTATATTTTACAGCTACAGTAATATACCTACTGATTTTTTTACAACAGTATCAGTTGCAATTGGTTAGAAATGAAAATATTTAGAGATACATCAAGGTTCTGTTGGGCTTTCCATTTATATAATAAGTTTCTGACTGTGGATCTAGACTGTAAACTATTTCTGATGGATCTGGACAGATCTGACTTTCAGTAGGACTCCACAATGTCTAGTACAATAAAATCCAAATGTGAGTCATTCTTTGATACGGATAATAGTGATTGCATAAATATGAAGACAGTTTTATTCCAAGTACTTTGTCTTTGAGCTTTGACACTTTCACCCTGAGCTTTATACTTTCATAAGCAGTTCTAAGCAGTTACTTAGTTGGAGTGACGCAACATCACACTATGTAAAAAGTGAATTAGCCAGTCCCATGAACTTTAACTTCTACCATTAATTAAGTTTTGACTTTTAATATCAGAGACACAAGAATGGAACAGACTATGTACTTTCTGAATCAGTTATGTGGCTATACATACTAAAATAATATTTTAAAAGAACAGGTAAACCAGAGTTTTTCAGAAGTAATTTTAGCTAACTTTGGCGAATAGATAAGAATGTAGAAAGACAACAACAAACATTTAATGACTGATGAGGCATGGTCTTCAACAGCCATAATTTTTAGGTTTTCTGTTTGGTTCTTTGTTTTTAAGATGGTCTTGTTGCCAGGAAATTGCTTCAAGTTTTTTTTCTGTACTGTGGAATACCCCTCAAACTTACTATCAATTTGTAGTTCAGAAATACACAACTAAGCTCATCTTTCAAAGCTGTTTAAATAATCAGTTCTCATGTGTAGGGATGCAGTTGTTTTTAAAGGTTTGAATTCTGTGGAAGCCTTTCCTCAAATGGGAAGATTATAGTTGTTAGTGAGGTACAAAACCATACAGATTTTTCTCTGTATCTGATGTGTGTGTAGGTTGTCTGTTTATTAGAGAAAATCTAGACTCACTATTGCTCCACATACAGAATAACAGTTGAAAAAATTACATATCTAGAAAGGGGGGCTCTTTGGTTCCTCTCTATTGAATGCTTGGCATTTGCCTGTCTTGAATGTGCTCGTCAGACCAGTATTTCATAAATGAAAAAAAAAATGAACATGATGCCTGTTTGAAACCTTTAATGACCTAATTAAAATAATTTAATGTCCTAATTAAAATAATTCATGTCTACCTTTGAAGAAAATAAGCCTTTAAGGGTGTTATAATTTTCATTGGCTTCTGTTAGTATTTCTATTTCTTTACTTCCATTTGGAAAGCTCAGAGATTAATTTTAATAGTAGCATCCTATGACTCAAATCAGACTAGTAAAACTATCATCTTCTCAGTAAATAAAGGTGTGTGTTAGCTTAGTAGTTACGTTTAGAATACATAGTTACTTTTAGAAAAAAAATGGAAATAACACAGATGTTTGACTAGAGTATATTTAATTTAGTAAGCATATTGTTTGTAAGTGATTCTATTGATAAACGTTTGGGTGAAGTAAATAAGCACTCATTTAGGAACAATTGACAGGAGTAGAACAGTTAACAGACATTTAGCTCAGAATACTAAGTGGAGTAGTACTAGAAAAATGTAAAAAATGTGATTTTAACTGAAGAAGTTAGCATGAGAACGTAATAATAAAATAATTAACAAATATTAAGAAAGATATTTTTTCACATATGCTTTTGTGCCAAAAGAAATAGAAGTAACTGACCTGACTGACCAGAAAGTGATATTTTTGGCCTTTTCTGGGTAAGATTACAGAAATCTCTCACTGTCAAGAACATTGTTTCCCATTGCTGAAAAGTGATGTGAAGAGCTACTATGTTGCATGTGGTGTCATCCTTTCAGTTTCTCTTTAATCAGATTGAAATGTCAGGGTTTTATGCGCAGGTTTTCAAACAGTCAATCGATGTCTTTTGTCAGCCTCTTTTATATTTTAAGATGATTCTTTTTAGTAGTCATTTGGATCTAAAGTATACTAGCTGCCGTGAGAAGTAACAGGCACTATTTTACTATTCCTTCTCCACTGGATTGATGATTCTTTAGGAGCGGAACTTTTCAGGGATGGAGATGTCATGTTATATCTGTGTCCCATTTATACCACACTGCTTTTTCTGTCTTCCAAATTCATGACGCCCAGCTTTCTTTCAGTAATGGCTTTTAAACAAATTAGTACTGGTACCTCACAAAAAAGGAAAGTTGATACATAATAGCAACCAAGTTTTATCAAAAGTGAAAATGACTTGTTGGGAGTTTG
Source organism: Merops nubicus (assembly GCF_000691845.1). Classification (NCBI taxonomy): domain Eukaryota; kingdom Metazoa; phylum Chordata; class Aves; order Coraciiformes; family Meropidae; genus Merops; species Merops nubicus. The sequence continues at coordinate 4,996 of NW_008583619.1, read as the reverse complement.
GGCCTGCTGTTACAGTTTCTGGTCTTAAGTAGATCCAACTCTCAAATTTATTTATTTATTTATTTATTTTTAAACTGTATCATCATTAGTTCTACGATCATGAATGAAAAATTTTCTGTACTGAAGGCATTGGTCATACTCCTGCACTGAATGGTGGTGGCTGATATTTCTGAAGTGTGTGGAGTTACATTTAAGGATTGCCTCTGCAAGACAGTTTGATCCTCATTAAATTCAGTTTCTCCTGCTTGAAATGATCTCACTCTTAACAGGATGCAATTCATCAGAAACATTGGGTGGTGAGGTAATGCACATTCTGTAATTGCAGTTGAAGCTTGTAGAAAGCTCACAGAACATCAGTTAATGAATATTAAACTTGAGCACATCTGTGCTTGTTCACTCTTGGCACCTTGTGGCTGTTATCGATACTGCTCCCAGTGTTACCAGGGTGAGCTCCTCTGTTTTCCTCTGTCCTCTGCCACTCCGTGCATGTTGCCCAGATGCAACGTGCTGTGTAAAACTTGATACACAGCAAAAACGACTGTTGAACAAGTGAGATTTAGCGCTCTGTAGCCTAGTATGCTGTCTTGTGCTCTGTCCTAGCAATGTAAAGATCCACATCTTCCTAATCATTGAAGAGTGAGCAAAAGTTTGAAAAGCCTTTGAGAACAGATGTTGCAACAAGGATATTGACAGTTGCTGGAAGGGTGACTGAAGGGGACAGGTCACTGCAGTGTTTTATCTAAATTGTTAGAACTCGAAACTCATTTACAGAAAAGCAAAGGAAAACATCTGGGCCTCCCACAGTGACTGTAACACTAGATGTTATTAGAAAAGCCATGAATGAATTAAGAGTTTGTCATGAGTATGCTGGAACAAGCAGTGACTCCTCTGATGAAGAGCTGCCTGAAGATCATTATTGCTTTCTTCTGATGTATTCTTTCCTTCAGATGTGTAAGGGGACTGGACAGACTCTGCTGCACCCATCTCATCTACCAGTTACACACACCCTACCATGAAGAGTGCGACTTCCTTTTGACTCAATAGATTTATTCCTCTTTTAAGGAGAAAGTGATAGTATATGCTAGACTGTAACTTGGCATCATCCCCCATCCTTTCTGTCTCCAGTTTCTGGGCTGTGAAGGCATAACTTATGATGTTTGCCTTTACTCACTGCTTGCAATTGCAAATCACTTAAGCAGAGATCTTCTTTAAAATCACAATATTGTTGAATGCATTGAAAAAATGTACACAATGCAAAACCAAACAAAATCCAAAACCCCACCTTACTTCATTTTACTGCTTTGCTTTGCTTTTTCTCTTTTACCTACTCCTGTTGACTACATTCAAAGCAGTGTCACTGTACTGAGTGAGGATGAACTTCTTTCTACCTCAAGCTGTCTTTTCAGAAATTTTCCCCTCTTTCTATCTTGTCACTTCCATACTGGTCTGCTTCTGCAGTAAACAAACCTTTCCATTGCTTGTGTTCTCAGAATGGTTTCTGGTTTTCTTCTTTATAGTGTCCCAGATAAAAGACAAACAACACCTGTGAGCCACACCACTGAACATGCCTGAACCACTCTGTAGTAAACAGTGCATTTGTTGAGTGCTGGGCAAAATTGTAGCAGTATCGATTACTGTGTGTATGTATTTTGAGTAAGGTTTTCTCCCCATCTGCCTCCCAAGATAGCAGTATTCATAGTGTATTATGAGGTACACTTTACATTGTTTTTGACACTATATTCTCGTATTTTCTAAGCATTTTCTCCAAATTCAAAACAGCATTTCAGCAGTCTAGGGATATTTTAAGGAATTTTTCCATTACAAAAATTAGCATCTCAGCAGTCAGGATACTATGTTTAAGCACCATGTGAAAATACATAGAGAGAGGAAGATGTGAGCAAATTAAGATGTAGGGTACATTGTTAACCCCTGATGTTCTCAACAGTTTTTGCACTGTTGCATATATTTCACTGCAAACTTGTTTAGAGCTGTAGCTCTCTTGCTGGTGAGCCGTTACTGCAGCTCTGAGATTATGTGCATCTCCTGAGACTGTTCTTTGCTTGGTTAAATATATGATAGACATGTATATACAGTATTCTAGACATAACAGAAAATGCATTCAGTGTTTCAAGTATTTTAGTTCTCATCACTGATACATAATCAGAAATTGTTACAACAAATTCATGTTTTAGAAAGTCCATAAATTAAAGATTTCCTTCTTCCTGAAAATCAGATAAGTATACATAGTAAACTTGTGGCACACCATTCTTCTATGAAAGTCATGTAAGAATGGCTGATCTTGTATCTTTGTGAGTGCAGAACTTTTGCAGTGATGCATGTTTGAACTCAATACTTGGTCACCTCTAGTCTCTGCTGCTGTTCTTGTCTTTAATTTTTAAAACTTAATTTTGTGGCAGGAACCCTTGGAATCTGTGTTTAATGCATAACGTGAAGCTTCTGTCCTCAAACAGATTAACTGCCTTGAAACAGACAGATGGTGTAAAATTGTCAAAAGAATATGGTAAATTTGTCAATTTGTTTTTTAAAGAAAGGTATGCCTATATATGTTTGCAATTTTGCCAAAGATTTGACTTTTTGCAGAGGAATTTTGAGTTAGTAAAGTTGCATACAGATGTCTGTTAACTTGCTGTTTCTTGCAATTTCATTAAAATATTTTTTAAAAATTTAATTGGTGACTTTGATAGTAGCAATAGAAAATATGACACAACCATTTTTGCTGTAGCTTTTAAAGTTTTCTTTTAGTAAGAGTATTTTTCCATTGACATTGCAAACATCCATCCATCCAGGCTATGAATTTCTGCTGTCTTCTTAACCAAATTGTGTAGTGTATTTCTCTGCAGAGATGCGTGAGTTTTATGAGAGCGCAGAGAGGAAGCTGATGAAGGAAGCACTGTAACTAGATTCTGTAGTGCTGTAAGCAATAAGCGTGCACAAGCAAGTAAGCCTTCTCAGAAATGGGATCTCTGGCAAACAGTGCTGGGAAACGGGTCATTTGTTTGGAAGTAGCTTGTGTCGGAAAGCTGCAGCGCTTTTCCGGAGCTGGCTGTCAGAGCACTGTGCAAGTGTCTTTGTACATGTAATGTTTACTCAGACTAGATAATTGTAAATAAAAAGTGCAGGACTGACTGTACAAAATAGTGTGATTCATTTCTGTTTTTGCACAGAAATTATTTTTGAAAATATGAGCTAGATTAGAAAAAAGAGGTTAGTGATTATTCCGCATTGGCTTAGAAATTTGTGTGAGTTCACATGACCTGATTTTAAATCCCAGATCAATTGCAGAACTTTTAAAATAGTTTGGTCTGATTTTCAGCATTTCTGCAGATCCCAATTGACAGTTGTTTGTTCCAACATCTTTGAAAATCAAGTGGTTAGCAATTTAGCATTGTTCGGAGAGTAATTAAGTGGCTGGTTCTCCCACACTGAGCTAGATTAAGGGATGAATGTTAAAAATAATTATGTCCAAAATGACTTTTGTGTTTGTAGCTAAAAGAAATGTTTCTTGGGACGTGACCTCACTCTTGTTTAAACAGTGTTGCATGGTATTTCGATATTAATTAGATGGACAGTTTTTCAGGTAAGAATGCTGGGAAAAGTAATTTATTAATATAACTCATTAGGATATTTGTTTCTTTCTACTTTTCAAGTAATGCTATATCACCTTTTGAAAAAATAGTAAGGAGTAAGAGGAGAATATTCTTTCATTTTTGTTAATAAAACAAAACAAAACAACCAAAACCAAAACAAAACCACCCCACAAAATCTTTAAAAGAAACTGGAAAATGACAAGCGCTAACTCTAAGTAGGCAACATCTTTACCAAGAAACATTTCTTAATCTATTCTGAATTTGTACTTGAGCAGTGATCTGGAAATGTTATTGGCTAATCACTGCGCATATGGTCATAACCTGAATGAGTTAAATCTGAGAAAAGCTAAGATCCTTCAGAAAATTATGTGACTGTCGGCATCGCCTCTTTGTAAAATTTGATTAAATAAATGCTCCAAATGATGATGCTGGAGTGCCATTTTGGAAGACACAAAAGTGAAGTATTGACTAACTTCGCATTAATGGCTGCATGTTTGTTCTGATAAGTTTCCTCTTTCAGCCCCCCTTCTCTCCACCCAAGTTCACCTAACATATTCCTCTCTTTTCTGCCCAAAGTGCTCTTTTCATAGCAGACTTCTGGTGTATTTCATGCTGTAGATATTTGAATTACACTGTTGTGGAATAAATAAATGTGAAAGTGATTGGAACATTCCTTGATCATGATTTCCAAGAGATCACTGTTAGCCTCATTATTAATGTCAGTAGTAACAAGGGTTTTCTTCTGAGAGTCCTGCAGTGCCAAAATGAAAATTCTCTGTCAGATTTTACTTATTTTAATTATTTTTTTCTTGGAACAGAACAAATTTGGAAAAAGCAGCACTTCCTGTGATGTTATGATTTGTGTTTAGGCTTGTGTGCTCTGTAAAACCTGTGTGTTTTCAAAGGAGATATTTAAGTGATCTTCAAGAATACTGTCCTGAGAGTTATTACTTGTTAATGTACCATTCTGGCTTACAGGCTTTTTTTTTTTTTTTTTTTTAAATAGTGTAGTAGCAATAAGCATAAATTATGACTGTTCTTTACAATGAACTTTTAAAGTACACATAATTTATTATTATAATAAACTCTGAGAAATTAACCCTGCTTCTTAATAATGGAAATCTTTGGTTTGTTCTTAATTCCAATTTCTGGGTTTGTGCACGAAGCAGCTGCTAGATGTTTGGTAAAATTATAACATCCCCCCAGGTAAGCTAAATACCTAAGGCAAAAAAAAACTGAAAGAGAAACACATAAAATTACAGTAAACAGTAAGAGGTACAGGTACATTTAAGTAAGAAGTCAGAACCATTGTCTTTATGAACTGCTACATCCAGTATTTCCAGTATAGCAGGGAACTCTAGCTTCATAGAACCATAGAATGTCTGGGC